>NC_092867.1:40567084-40569794 GCF_032062135.1 Pyxicephalus adspersus | reverse complement strand
GTAGTCTTCTTCATGGGTAAATAAGGCATCCCCCTGAAAATAAGCCCTAGAGCATATTTTGGCCTTCAAAAAAAAATAAGACAGTGTCTTATCATCGGGGAAACAGGGTATGTTGAATACAGTTAAGGAAATTAATAAATTGAAATACCTTGAAGAGGCTAAATTTGGCCTACTTCGATTACTGCTTAGACCATGTTTGCAGGGTCACATGGATAACAGATTATATAGGTAACTTGTCCCAAGTGCCTGACCCGTTTCGCCCTTAGGCTTCATCAGATGATACTTGAGATCAGAGTAGTGGAGAAAAGGTTGTAATTGGAAGTCGGAAAAAGAAAAGGGAAATCTTTTAAAATGGGTATTTCAATGTTGGCAAAAAAGGAATCTTTTGTAACTATAGGAGAATGTGGAAAAATACCAAGGGTGCAGTTAATAGAATGATGACGAGTAGAAAATGATACTTTTCTCCAAGTTCTTACTTGTGAACCAAATCTGTAAGGTGCACTTTTAAAGTTACTTCCAGGTTGATGACCAGGTATGAAGGGGTTGTAAATAAATGTAAGATAGTAACTTACAACTAACCTTTAGGGATGTGTGTCAAAAGTATTTAATAAGGTGCTCTATATTTGGATTACTTGGTGTAGGGAGAAAAGAGTAGCCACAGTCAAATATCTCCTAGGTATCAAGTAGTAGAATAAGTGTCTAATATTTAGCTACAAAATAAATACTATCAGGTTGTTATCAAGTGGAAGAGCAAAGTATCCACTATTAGTGAGTTTGTTGGTGCATAGTGAGAGGAGCGAGATGTCAGCAGCTAGTCTCTAAAGGGGTCTAAGCAGTAATCATTTGTATTTTTAGATAACGTAAAACATAGATATTGCCAGCTCTCACTTTGTATATATACATTTTGCTTTGAAAGCTGGTGCCATCTATATTCAAACATCATCTGGGGTCGCTATCTACTTCCTAAAATGATTCCATACAGATTCATGAGTCATGAAATCCCTGTGCCAGCACAGTGGTGTCGGATTTTTTTTTTTGTATGTACAAATGTCTCATACAGTTCAGCTCACTTCTCTGACCATTCATTATGTCATAGTACAGTATGTTTGAGGAGTAATAAAAAAAACTGATGACCATATTTACTGAGCTGCATGACCCTGGGCTCATTCCCACTACAACTGTATGCCGCTTTTTCCAAAATACATGTATGTTGTCATGTTCATTACCAAGAATTGTATTTGGCAGCTCTTTTGAATAGACCACCCAATGCATAACACCACCCATAATGTATTGCATGCTTCTCTACCGCCAAGTATGGTCGTGCACCGAGGTGCAACTTAGGAATGAATGGTAACTTACTTCAAGTCACTTCAATACCATATTGGATGTTTTTTTCACTTTAGTCATTTGAAACTTAACATATTTTTTTATGTGGACAATCTTAAATCCATAAAATTCTTAAATCCCTACATCCTTAAAATGGGTATGTTCAGCGTCTTAGGATACGATACATAATTTGCTCAACAACCAGTCTAGAATTAGCATTAAGTCAATTTGAGTTTTCTGAAATGGTGTTAAAGGAGTTTTGTTTTGTTTTAAATGTGAGGTCAGAATGACTTTTTGTAAATTTTCAAAATGATTGCGGAGTAGTTTGCATGTTATGAAGTTAAATGTTTGTACAGAAAATCAAAGAATTTATGAAGGGAAAATCTGCGCTTTCTAAAAGTTGATGGGCAAAAAGGGTTTATGGGACACCTGGCAGTTTATTTAAACTGTCATATGAGCTGGAAGATGGGTTCATCTAACAATCTATTGGTGACCTTCACAGCTTTTAGATAAACAGAATTATATCAGTATTTTAAAATGCTTTGTGCATTTTCCCATCCATTCAGCTTTCATAGGGAGCTTTGTGTAAGATTCATAACATAAATTATAAATATTCTGTGAGGAACTGAAACATGGCAGATAGGATGCAATGTCCCGTGTCCTTTCACTTTAATTATCCAATATTTATACATGTAGGGACAATATTTCTGAATACAGACGTTCCCTGTCCTCTGGTCCTACTAACACACAAGCACTACTTATCCTGCTGATGTATTTGTGTGGTTACCTTATAAACATGCGCTGATAGAGGCCTGTGTTAGAAAAATGTAGTAACAATCTCTTTTAATATAACTGAGTTTTTATATATGGTTTGTTCCCCACAATCTCTTAGGGCTTTTTCTCAACATTTGTAACATATGATCCTATCTTTAGTTTCATTTTTGTTTATCTAGATTCCTTACTTTAGTTTGGTTTTGCCAGTGGGAGAGTTTTCCTACAAGTGTGACTGCATAGACAACATGCGTCATCAGAACACTAAAAAAAGCTCCTTTTACTGACATTCCATTGCTTTCATTTCATTATGTCCCAGTCCCTACCACATTCTACTCCCCCCCCACTGTCTTAAGCATATTCAGGCAACAGTGTATGTGATCATCATAAGTTCAGAAAATTGCAGGGCAACTATCCTCACCCCCCGACCCCATCCTAGGGCAAGCTAAATAGGGGGTTAATTTAACACTGTCATAAGTAAAACCCATTTTTTCAAACTTGCCTACCCGTCTTCTTCTGTCAATTGAAACCACCACTACATATCTCCCATCCTATTGTGTGTGAAATTCCCCCACCTACTAGATTGTAAGCTCTTCGGGGCAGGGTCCTCTCC
>NC_092867.1:40521082-40565726 GCF_032062135.1 Pyxicephalus adspersus | reverse complement strand
ACCAAAAAGGAAGCATTAAGGTCAACACAGATGACCCAATTGTGTTGGTGATATTGCAACAACTCAATGACTCTCTTTATGTCTGCATATTCTTCACAAAGAGAAACTGAATGGCCATTTGGGACTGACCCAAATATATTGCCATTGTGAAGGACACACTTTAATCTCCACTTTGAGCTATCGATTAATAGTCCCCATTCAGTTGAGTTAAAGATTGGAATTCCCAATTCCTCCGTTAAACCAGGTATGTTATGGCAATACACAAAGCTACTGTCAGTTCTAAAGTACTGCAAAAATGCAATTTCTCTGGTTCGAATGTACAATACCTTTGTTCAATTTCCAAATAAGTTTTTCTCACGCAGTCTTGATGCTAGGAGTTCTGAAGCCTTCTTCAATAGTGACAAATCACTCAACTCATGCTGATCAAATCGCTTACGAACAGAGTCCTCTTCAAATTCAAACCCCTTATCATTGTTGTCACCTAGTTCATCACCATAATCATGTTCTTCAAGAGGGTAGTGTATCAAAAACTGGCACTGGGATTTCATCTGAATGAGCCAATGGTCGTAAAGCTGATGATAGACTAGGATACTCTGTTATTTATTTTTCTTGTTCATAGTTCTCCCCAGCCCGTTTTTGGAGGACGGCCCGCCCACCTGCTGTGATTATTCCGCCCGGCACATTTTCAGCAGCTCTGAACGGACACAGGAGAGGCTGCTCTGCTTGCTCTGTTCTCAGCTGATAATAGCTGATAGCTGCTTAATGCCGGGCGGAGTGAGGAGAGCACAGCACAGCTATGAGATCAGGATATAGGCTGTCCCTCCCCCTCTCATAGCTGTGCCAAGTTTTTAAAAAAAAAAACACATCTTGTAAACAATGTCTGTGCCCAGTGGGCGTGTGTAATGATGTTGTCAGAGCAGTGTGTGTGTAAATGCAGCATGTCACATTCTTCAGCCTTACATCTCTCTGTGTATAAACCTTCATATCCCCTAAACCAAATGACATATCGATTTGAAATTTTCAGGGTGGCACAAGGAACACTTATAGTTGGCACCATTCACAATTTCAGCACCCCAGCTTTTACAAATTTTATGATATGATATCAGAATTGTAAAATCTTGTGAAAATACAACATTGTGGTTGCAGTATTAAAAGCAAGTGTGCCTTGGAGTCTTTAATTAAAAATGCAAATTGGGGACCCCCTGGTCCACTTACATAGAAAGGAGCATTGGGGAAGGACCCTTTAATTTTTTACTTATCTCCCACAAATCTATAACTGTCATACTATGTTACTCTGTCTGCTTTTCTTCTTTGAACCCCAATTTCCCTAGAATGGTGGGGGTCTAAAGCCGAAAATGTCGGTGCAGTGGGGCGACACCTTTTGATAACCCCCCCCCCCCACTCTAAAATTTCATTACTATTCATTCTAACACTGGAACCCCAATTTCTCCAGAATTGGGAGGTGTAGGAAACTGAAAATGTGTAAGGAACATCTGTGGATAACACCCCCTAAAAGTGTATCACAATGGCATCATTAGAACATAAAAAAACTCTGCCCATCGAAATGAAATTGTGGTTCAGGTACTGGTAGGGTACAGTCATGTGCAGACTTTATGTAATCATGCCATGGGGATGACAGTTTGGGGGGTGCTAGCCACATGTGTCCCCCCCTTGCACTCATGATTCTGTTTATCTGCACCTCTCTGTTCTAGGGAAACTAGGGTTCTCAAGGTAGGGAGTGGACAGTTTGATGGGCAGAGGTTTTTATCTTCCAATGATGCCATGCTAATGAAATTTTAGGGGTTTATACATCTGTTCCCCAACTGTTTGCAACTACATTCCTGCACCTCCCCATTCCAGATAAATTGTTATTCAAAGAATAGAAGCAGAAGGGGAAGCAAAGTATTACAATTATAGTTTGGTGAAAGGTAGGTAAAATATTTAGGGGGCCCACCCAAATGATCATGCTATGTAAGTGGCCTTGGGGGTCCTTAATGTGCATTTTCAATTTTGGGCTCCTAGGTGCACTTTCTTATAAAACAGCAACCCAAATGTTCAACTTCCACAAGTTTTTAAACTTGTGATCCCCAAGTTTTTGAAATTCTTGAAATTAAAAAAATAAATGTTGGGTATTAGTAGCTATGAGAGTCCCCTGTGTACCCTAAACATTTTAGGTAATTACAACCTACAATTTAGGAGAGCTAAAGGATTGAACACAATGAGTTGTTAGGCTGCAGAACATGACAAGCTGACTTTACACACACAGCTATCACACTGCCGGTGGATACATTTCACAGGAATTTTCTGTTTTTGGCAGTGATGAGAAGAGGCACTGGCTTTCCTGCCCCCATCTGCGATCACATGTATGATGCTCTTTGTGTTACCTAGGTATAGCACTAGGAGGTGACATCTGAAGGTAGGCTGAATTCACATTGGCAGTAAGCTTGCATTTGCTGTGTTCACTCACCTCTCGCCAGGAACCATTGCTGCTTGAAAAACTGCTTGGCCTGAAAAGCCCAGCACTTACCGCCTGGTACCAATCCCAGGTGCCTAGCAGTTATCACCAGTTACCAATCCCAGGTGCCCAGTAGTTTCCAAGTAGTCACTCAGGAGGGGCATTTTTTTTACTGTTAAAATATGTGAACTAAGCCTAATTTGTTAAGCCACATTGATGACATTATTACACTACAACAATGGATTACACCATTAAAACATGGAACTGTAGGGGGTTGGATTAAAATACGCAACACTGGACTGTTGGGGCATAATACCAAAAAAATGGAAAAATTGTACATTCTAACAAGCCAGGCATTGGAAAGTTGGAACAACGTATAGGGGGAAGGTAGAACACTGATAGAATAATAGAGGTTACTGGATACCTATGGCATAAATAACTAGGAGCTCTAATTTTGCCGTGTCTAGTCCCGTCCACTTCACGTCCGGCTGAAAAACATTTTTGGGCAGAACACTGTTGTTATATCCTGAAGTTTTCACTATACAAAAGTAACAGTCACTGAAATGATCTCCTGGCTCTCGCCAAATCATAGGTATACCAAATGGCATCTTATCTCGTGTTCCCTTTGTCCACATCCGTAAACCCTCGACACACTGTTTGCACACCTTATGAGGGGCCCAAGACTTATCTTGATCACTAAGTTTACCTTTTTTAATATACCAAATAGGCTTGTTATACAAATGTGCTGACGTTCGTCCTTTGACTGGGAATAGTGAAACTGCCGCAGATATAATAAAATGAATCAAGGTTGTTTAGGGCACTTTTGATTAGAAACAGCGAATCCAGACATGATCTGAAAGAAAGTAAATACGTGTGTAAGTAGAAAAATACAATTTGCTTATTCACTACTTGGAGCAGCGCACAACCTCTGACCACACTGTCTTGCGTGTAAATGAATAGCCTATACAAATCTACGCTACATAATCGCATTAATATAAGCGGTAGAGAAAAAACCTGACATGATAGAAGAAAACTAACTTCACTTCCAGAATCAGCATACCTATTTAGTGTAAATAAGCTTCGAAATTTGAAGTCAACCAAAAGTTGGTTGAAAATTGTTCCACAGTGTTGTTGTTGTTGTTATTATTATTATTAGTCTTACGTTTATGGTTAACTTGAGCCATTTTGCAGCAGACTGTTGACCTGGTGAAGGTCACAAGTAGTTTGAACAATTGGGTAATAAAGACAACTAGGACTATGTACTAATTTCCGTCGCTGGGAGGGTTCTTTTTTTGAACCTCGTTCAAGAATTTTTAACAAGATAATGATGCATGAACTTGCAGGTCAGTCAGCCATATAGTAGACAAGCAACAGTGGAATGTGCTGCCAAATTAACTGATTTGCCTGGCATCTAACCCAGCAGGCATATAATTGCCAGCGCCAATCTTGTTGATAAATGCCTGACTTCAGGAAAAATGAATGAAGTATCCAGTTGATTTAGATTTAGAATTTTAGCCATCAACAGTCAGAAATGTTTGTGTTGCTTTAAAAAGAGGTAATCCTTTTTATTTGTACTGAATAAAATTCACAAATCATTTCTATTATATTGTCCAGGAAGTATATATAACAACCAGAATTCTGTACTGATGTTTTCATTAGTTACAACACTTAAATAATTTTAATAGTCATTTAAGAACTGGATTTTTATTACTCACTTGCAGACTATAGACAAGGGATCCTTCAGAGCTGCAGGTCAGTTTACCTGACACCAAAGATCTTTTTGGCTATCTAGGAGGGGGCCATTCTGAACGCCACACTAATGTACTTTGATATGTGGATAAAGGAATTATCGAAGGGGTTTCCTGTAGACCTGTAAGCTATTTCAAGGGGTTCCCCAAGGTAAAAACATTGCAAGAGGCTGCTTTAGACATTTCTCTTATAATTGGTCTTGACTATTGTGATAAGTGTGTAAGTGTCATGTATGTAACAGAGGCGTTTTCATACGTTGATTGTGGGCCATTACTAAATCCCTACCTTAAACTACTGAAATATTTCGAATCCAATATCTCCAATCCTAATTCTACCAGGCACTTTCTTCTCATTTACTTTTGTCTATTATCTGAAGCCCTTTCTTGCACGTTTTATGATGCGCATGGGGAGTTGTGTAATGAGGACAGTCCATGGAGCAACATGTCTAAAGTTAACGCATATCTAAACCCAAGGGCAAAGGTTTGATATGTTGTAACTGTTGATTATGAATATTATCTGCATAAATATGGATATTATATCACCCTATCAATGCACATATGTATTCAATAAATGAAGGTTCTTGCACAAATATTAGCTAGTCATTTAAACAGTCTAATTAAGGAACCATAAAGTTGAACCATAAAATACACAGCAATATTGGTTGATATAAATATAGGAAGTTCAATCAACGAAATATACAGTAAATAAAAATGTTGTTTGTAGGTAAACGCCTATAGTAATCTAACTCTTGGTTGGTACATAATACAGCAATTACAAAATAGCAAAACAACATTACAATATCATAGACACATATAAGACAATGTAAGAATGCATTCAGGAATAGCTACCTGCTAAGATGTAGATGGGTACCCCAGGAGCCTCATTCCCTAAGAACTGTGTCTTGCTAACTTCTCCCATGCTTCTTGCATTGTTAACTATTTCTTGCTTACTCAGTGACTCATAGTCGCAGGCTTCCTCTGGCACAATCTGGCTTCCTTCTGCTGCTGGCTTTTTGCTTGTTCTCACTGGCTCCCTACCATTCTCCCAGTTCCCAGTCTTCTACAGTTAAACCCTATTCGGATCATTGGAAAGTTGGGATTGGCTACTGAATGTCATTTGGTGAACACCTATTGGCTGAAGCATTCCCCTAGCTTGGAATAGGGTACTTCAAACTCCAGTTATGAAACAGAAAAATGCAGGAGTTCTGAAGTTGTTGGGGAAGTCAAGCAGGAGCGTCTAATCTAGGTGTTAGCAAAGATCAGCATGGGGGTTATCACCTCACTCCATCTGTTCTGTCATCTCTCTCTTTTTACAGCCCTTTCCTGACCAAACCCTGTATTGATATTTTTTACCCTATTGTCACTTATGTGAAGTCCCTAGAATTACAGATCCCCCTAGGGCAGGGGTGTAAAATCTCAAATGCACAGAGGGACAAAATAAAAACGTATACCACGGGCCAAACTTGAAATTTTTGAATTTGAATTTTTGAAAAAATAGAGGGAGTTTTTCCTTCTCATTAGATATAAAACATTTTCATATGGAAACAGAGGTTTTGCTTAACATTCAGTCTGGAACAAGCCTATAATAAAGAGGCCTAATTTTTTTTTTTTTTTTTAATTTTACTGCATGATAGAAAAATAAAAAGACCATAATAAGCTATGCGGTATATAAGTCTTTAGGATTTTGTTTATCCTGGAGTGTGACAAAACTTTCACTTTGGTGTAATCTGCATGGTTGTCATTAGTATAGTAGGGTAAGTAGTCTTGTTTCTTCCTTTTGTTTTAGTTTGACAGAGAATGTAATGTGAAAACAAATGAATTGCATTCTCTGGCACAAATGTCTGGCTTAGCTGTGAGTATAAACTCTGCGGGGTCCACATATAGGCTGCTGTTCAATAGACATGAGTGACACCGCTACTACAATTCCCGGCATTACTTGCATCTGTAAAATGCTCGGCCACACATAGGCAGAGAGGCTGCTGGTCTATAGACGCGAGTGATGCCGGGAATTTCTTGGTGTGCAACAGTAACTTACAATACTAAGTTATAGTGACGGTTTCATTTCTTTCTTTTCTGCTGGCTTATATGTGGAGTTTTTGTCAGTAGCATGCGACTGTAGCATTTTGACAGTAGTAATCATTCACTGTCATAGGGTAACAATGTTCTTTCACTGTACTATGTTAATGGAGGCAGCATTGTCACCCTAGAACTGGAAGTGTATGAAAAAAGAACATCTTTTCCCCTCTTCCTAGCTGTAATTCACAAGGATAGCTAGGAAAAATATGAACTAATAAGGCCGCAGAGGATATGGGTGGTTCTCGACTCGCAAGACGACTTCTTAGATCATTTGGAAGTAATTTATTTTTTGGGGGGTTTATCACATCCAAATGGTTTTAAAAAAATTTAGGTAGGGCCTATTGTTTGTGCAGAAATGCAAATGTTACTGAATGCTGATGTTATACACATTTACTGCATTGTGGTCCAATTATTCTGAACTGCCCAACAGTGGGGACCATTTAGGTACATTGAATAGCAACACCACTTTATGTTCATCTCTATGTAATGCTGCATGCACAGTTCCTGTGTAAGTAGGTGTAGGATTACCTTACATTTTTTTTCTTACCACTAATAAAGTAAAATCTTAAACACTTTATTTTATTTCACATTTTCTCATCTATTATGTGTTGTTCTCTTTTGTAGGTAATCTGCATAATTTTACAGAAGACAAAAATAGTTCTTTTCCAAAGAAGGCTGATCATGAAAGCAAGAAATTTTCAGACACTTTACCTTCAGGATTTTCGGCAAAATCCTGCAACAGCAGCAAGCAACCAGTGGAGTCAATCATCTCTAGTTTTGCCACAGATGACAGGGATTCAGACTCTACGGAACAAAAGGACCAGACCAAAAGCTCTCAGAAACTGTTGTTGTATGATTGGGATGAATTGACACAAGAAAATTCATACGTTCCCAACTTTGACTCAAATGAGGATGAAAGTTCTTTGGAACCCAAAGCTGAAGAAGACTGCCAACCCTTGAAAGAACAAACTGATTATCCAGAAGAACAAATCAGTGAGGATGTGCTTCAAGGTGGTGTCAAACTTGGTAATTGTAGGACATATTGTAGAGCTAACAAGTCCAAATCTTCACAAGGTTCATCCAATTTTGACAGACTTTTAGATGGCTCGAGCTTTTCAACGGCCAAATCTAACAATGCCACAGACAGAGCAAACACTGTGAATAGAAGCAGTGGGCCCAAAACCACTGGACGGACTAGAGATTATACAGTTCTGCATCCATCTTGCCTCTCGGTATGTAATGTTACCATCCAAGACAGCATGGAACGAGGTATAGACGAGTTCACTACAAGCCCTTCTACAGATTTGGGAGAAGCAGGGCGTCTAAGAAAGAAAGCTGATATGGCAACAACAAAAACCACCACAAGATTTCGTCCTGGTAATACCAAGTCCAAAAAAGATGCCAAATTGGAGTTCTTTGGTTTTGATGACCAAGAAGATGGCTGCAGCGAGGAAGGAGGCTCCAAGCCACCTGGGCAGTCAAGCTATAGAATTAAATATTTTGGCTTTGATGACTTAAGTGAAAGTGACGACGATGAAGACGATAATAGCTGGCATAAAAAGGAACGGAAGTTAAAGAAGAAAGCAATGAGTGCAGAGGTCACAATAGAGTCTGATATGCCAAGTTTAGGAGTACATAAAAATGTGCAGAATATTGACTCTTCAAGTCACATAATTGGTAAGACAATGTTTTTTTTTTGTTAAATATTTTGGGAGGGGTAATGTACACAAAATATATAAGTCGAGTGTTTTTTTTTATTTAATATGTATTGAAAGCAAAATGCAAATTTTACACCACATTTTACAGAGAAAAAGCCCACCTTTCAAACAAGCAGCAGTACAGACCCCAGCAAAAACAAAGGTAAGTGACTCATTAGTTATTACTGCATAAGCCTTTACTTGGTGGTGGGCTCACACTTTATCTCTTTTCTTCTTAATCAACTTTGTGTTTATGGTGTGCACTTTTCAACAGTATCATTATGTATCTTGGTTTATTGAGCAGTTGAATGATGAAAGCTGTTTTGTTAATGCCTCCTGGCAGTTTTAATTAATGAAATCCTATTGACTATTGCTAAAAGGTATTTTATAATACACCCAGTTGTGTGCAGCAAATGATGAGATGGTGGCAATATATGATCCCCTTTGGATGTGCAGCACCATGAATGTTGGCGCTATATAAATAATAAAATTTAGTTTAAACTTTAAACCAAGTGGGTTTTCATTAAATCAGATAAGCTGAGCCGGAACAAACTACCGGAGCCTCCTCTGGCTGTGGCTCCCTGAAGGTAATTCCCTCTCCTCCACATACGGAGAAGAGGGAATGTTCCCTATTTACCCCGGAAGTGTTAACGCCGGCTGGGGTAAATAGGGAACATTCCAACTCATCCATATGCATTGCGGAGAAGAGGGAATTCCCTTCAGGGGGCTTTCCTGGTGGGGAGGGGGAGCCATTAGGGCAGGACTCGATGAAGAGTCCGGCCTAGTGTGCTCCTGCCCACCCCAGAAATGGCCTAGTGGCCAAAAAAGTTTGTTGACTCCTGGCTTAGAGGATCTAAACACTGGAAGCACAGTCAGGTAGGGACTAAGTGCTAGGGACTAGTCAGCAATATTGCCTGCAGGTTCTCTGTTCTCTGTGTTGGTCTATATTACTGATCTACCATCCTACACAGCAAAACCATTTAAAGTGTGTCTAAATCCAAAAATGTGCGACTCACTTTCTACTAATAACTCCAAGGCTGCTTGCAGCCAATTTAAGCTGGGTCTGCATGGATGGTTTTTAAAAACGCATGCAAATGTTCCTAGTGCGTTTTTATGCACTTTTATTAGCGTTTTAAAGCTTGCCTTTAAAATGCTGGAAACCGCCTATGCCTCGGTTTCCCACGTTTTTACTGTGTTTTGCATAGTAAGTGCCCAAAAACGTTGCAGACAACGTATAAGATAAATGCCATAAACGTGCCTCAAGCAAAAGTCCTGGTGTAGATTAACCTATTGTAATGCATGGCAATTTCAAACAAGGCCTTTAAAAACTTAGGTTAAATGCTGGGGAAACAGTCCGTGTGTCCTAAGCCTTATGATGTTGATGTCTGCAGCTTGGACACATCTTTCCTCTACATTTTAGTCTGTTAATTTTGTCCTTTACTTTCACTGTACTTTTGTCCTTTACTTTCACTGTAGCCCTGCAATGTGGCAGGGGCCTCTGGATTTTTGCCTGGGGTCTTTACCAAGGCCATGTAAAATAAATGAAATTACATTATTTGCTGACTTTGAGGTTACAATTAAATAATTCCTTGCTCTCTCTGGCAGATCTGCAGGCTGCAGTGGCTGATTTTAGGATGCCCATGTTATTGACTGATGCTCATACCACTGAGGAGCTGCAGTCATTTTCTGTTATTCCTAAATAAAGGAGACTGAAATTAGAGTTTTAGCCTGGTACTTCTACAAGAGTGATTTGTAGATTTAAGTAACTGAAAAATCTAATACAACAAACAGTAATATTGAGTACTTCCTTATTTCCTCATTGAAACAATGAACATTTTCACCAACAATCTTTTGAAGGCTTACCCCCTTCGGGAAATATAAATATATTATAAAGTGATAAACCATAGCTTACTATGATAAACTGAAACTTCTAAGTATCATCAAAAAACTTCAGCAAGACAAATAATTCCTTCCAGATACCTGGTCTAGGTCTCCTTTGTAGTCCTGAGCCAAGACAAAGAAACATTTTTTTCTCTCTCATCGTTTTCTGTTTTGAAGTAGATCCCAGCGGTGGCTGCATTCTCTGTGGCTGAAGCTGCTCCTCCTGAGGTTCCACTATTGAAGTTGCTGGTGATTGCTGGAGCAAGTCCTTTAGATCAGGGGTAGGCAAACTCCGGCCTTTAGGCCAGATACGGCCTAGCCGGTAGTTTGTTCCGACCTAACGCCCCCTGGCCGTTCCAGCCTAATAATGCCAGCCGGCAACCCGCGGCGGAGCTGGAACAAGCTACTGGAGCCGCATGCGGCTCTTGAGCCTCCGTGTGATGGCTCCCTTCACTATTTACTGTGGCCGGCCTTAACACTCCTCCCTCTGGGGAAAAAAGGGAACATTCCCTCTCCTCAGTATGCATTGCGGAGGAGAGGGATTTTCCTTCAGGGGGTGTTCCTGGTGGGGGGCTGAGCCATTAGGGTGGGACTTGAGAGAGAGTCTGGCCTAGTGTGCTCCTGCCTACCCCTGAAGTGGTCAAAAAAGTTTGCTGACCTCTTCTTTAGATAAACCATTGCATCCTCTGCTGAAGTAAAAGATTGGTTATTTCCATGTGAATTCCTGATGTGTAATATATGTGTAAATCGAACTTTTTTTGGACCAGTTCTGAACATGCTGCATTAAAACTTTTCCGCTTGCGTGATACATCCACAGAATATTCAGCAAACAGTAATAGTGCATGACCATCCATCTCCAGTTTGCGTTGCTTGCTATAAGCTTGTAAAATTGCCTTTCTGTCAGCAAAATTTAAATATTTGTCTATCACTGGTCTTGCCTTATTGGCATCAGATCTTGGAGGACCCATCCTATATACCCATCCTTCCTTGCAGGCATGTGGGATAGTTAAAAGATCAGGTATTGTACTATCACAAACTACCATCAAAAGGTTGGATTTAATATTTTCTGGGATCCCTATAATTTGTAGGTTATTTCATCTTGCCTTATTATCTAGATCATCCAGTTTAGTAATTAGCAATTTTTGATTATACTCTGGTTTTAACCATTTCGAGTTAGCAGAATGCAATTCATCTTACTATGATAAGATGCGTGATTCTGTTGCAGTTATTTAGGATGACTGTGCTTTTAACTCCTGCCTCAGCAACTGTATTCCCTTCCCTATGGTTTTATCTATTGTGTCTTGTAATGTTGGAGTCAAAATAGCCACTACCGCATCTATTTTTGAGCAGTCTGATCCCGTGGTTTCCTTATCTAAGGGAAGGGGAGATTGCCTACCTGTTTGTGCATGCTTTCTGCCAGATGCCATCTTAGATTCTGTCAGCCCTGTCGGTTGCTGCTGATTCTGCAGCGTGGAGACTCTTTGAGGTTGCGATTTCCCCAGGAATCTATCCATTCAAAGTGGTAGGTTGCCCTACAAGGAAGATGGGAAAGGTTCAGTTCTTTAGGCGTTTAAATGTGCCTATTCCTGTCAGGGTGCGAGGGAGCCTCCGTTACTTGTGGAAGTTACTTGAGAACCCTGATCATTAAGAAAAATGAATAATTATAATGGGCCATGGGTTTCTCTTAATGGAAACCATTAAAGACGGTTTTGATTGACTGAAGCATTGTTGAAAATGTTTTTGATGTAAATCAAAAGTTCAATTCATTGGAGGTGTCAGCATTAATCGGAGAGAGACTTTGCTTATTTTTCTCCCACGCATTTATCCCATTCTCGCATTGATTTTTTTTTTTTTTATGTATTCTGGTCCCTCACGCATATTCGTTTTTTGGATTTTGGAAATATAACATAGTCTGACAATGCCCCGGTGTCGTTGACATGGGGAGTACAACCTTGGGATCGGATAGACTGTGGAGGTAAATACTTATGTTTTGGACCATCCGAATTATCAAGGGACCTTTGCGCATGATATGAATGTGTATTTCTCAGTGAATGATATAGTGGATATTGATCCTTTTAGTCTATGGAACGCCCATAAGTCGTACATGGGGGGAATATTTATAAAGTGTTGCACTTGTGACAAGAAATGCAGGACATGTCAGCATAATGTCTTATTGAAATTCTAGAGGGGCAATAGGGGATTAATAAGAAATCTCCTACCCCACAAGTTTCAGCGAGCTTGGCGAAAGCTAGACTCCAACTTGGATCTTTGTTGCTGTACAGATATGAATCCTTTTGTTAGGAGATTGAAGGCTACTCATTATTCCCTAGGGAATAAACCGGGTGCACTATTAGCTAGGAAAATAAAAATTTGCAGAACCAAATACAATATCTTCTCAGTGATTGATCCCATCTTTTGTAATTATTATAAAGGGCTATACAATTTATGTGATGACACATTTCAGCCAACTCATGCCTCGATCACTAATTTTTTGAACACTATTTCATTACCAACAATAACGAAAGATCAGCTGCAATTTTTATCTCAGTCTTTCTTAGCCTCTGAAATCAAAAATGTTATCAAGTCGCTACCGAACCATAAATCCCTGGGGAGTAATGGATTCCCCAAATGAATACTTTAAAAAAATTAGTTGATAGCTTTCTCCCTGCCTGGCTCAGATATTTACCAAAGCAGCTGTGCTAGGGAGCTTTCCTAAGGAAATGCTCGAAGCTGTGATCATCACATTACCTAAGGAAGGCAAGGAAGCTACTCTCACCAACCTGTACATACTCATCTCGCTGCTAAATTCAGATACTAAAATTTATGCTAAAGTTTTTAGCACTTCAGGTGACCTCGGTTATTCCATGTATAGTGCAACCAGGTCAGGTAGGCTTTGTAAAGGATAGGCAGGCCCCAGGTGGTACTAGGAGATTGATTAATATTATACGTTATGCTGAATTAAGCAAATGTCCTTTTCTGTTCTCTTTAGACGCAGAGTGTTTGGTACACTGGGGATATCTAACTTTTTTTTTGGACTAATTTGGCTTTGTAGGTTGGATCAAATCAGCCATTCTCTCTTTGTATTCTGTTCCAAGTGCAAGAGTGTTCACCTGGGGAGCCCTCCCATCTAGTTTTGACATAACTAATGGGACACGTCAGGGGTGCCTACTGTCCCCGATTAATTTCACTTTATTGGTAGAACCCCTGGCAGGGAGAATATGGTCAGATCCTATGGTGCGGGGCTTGTCTATTGAAGGGAGGGAACATAGGATCAGTTTATTTGTTGATGACATAATCTTGGTACTTACAGACCCTCCTTCCTCTTTGCGGTCAGTTCTAGACATTCTTATGCAATATAGCAGACCATCTTATTACAAACTGAATAAGTCATACTTTTTCCCACTTAATATTGTGCAGGAAGTTTTAGTTAAATTAGGCTCTGAATTTCTTTTTTTATGGGAATCTGAATCCATCTCCTTTCTGGGGATAGAATTGTCAGCGCACTCTAATAACCAATATGACCCTAATTATAGAAAACTTTTGTCCTCTCTGCCAGCAGAACTAGCTGACATTAAGAAGCAGGAGCTTTCTATGGTAGGCAGCATAGCGGCATTTAAAATAGTTTTGTTGCCTAAATTTTTGTATTTGTTCCGGACAGCGGTAATACCTGTCCCTAACAAATTTTTTTTCTGTTAGGAAAGCTCGAAGATGTGTTTGCATGTATGGAATAACAAAAGGCGACGATGTAATCGCTCAATTTTGACTAAATACAGAAAGTTGCAGGGTATGGGTCTTCCCAGTATTTCGCATTAGTTTGCCGCTTCTGTATTGGCATAGGTTGTGCATTGGTGGAATCAGGATATCACTAAAATTTGGGTTAAGATGGTTTTTTTTTTTCTTAACTGTTCCACTCTCCAATGGATGTTACTTGCCATGAAAATGGGAAACCTGGCTTCTAGTAATACATACCCGTCCATCCAAGCGACCCTCCGGATTAGATTTATCTAATTTATGGCCTGGCCCTGCACACTACTATGTCCCTGACTCCTGATTTGAAAATTCTTGAAATATTTATTCTGCATCTTAACCTCTCTTCATGACGTCAATTGGGTATCACCAAAATTAAAGATTTATACTTTTTTCAGCAGGTGAAATCTTTTCAATCTTTGCAAAAGATTTACGATCTCCCATCTAAAGAATTTT
The DNA here is from genome assembly GCF_032062135.1 of Pyxicephalus adspersus. Lineage (NCBI taxonomy): Eukaryota > Metazoa > Chordata > Amphibia > Anura > Pyxicephalidae > Pyxicephalus > Pyxicephalus adspersus. The sequence continues at coordinate 40,551,666 of NC_092867.1, read as the reverse complement.
TCACATACATTTGTATTAGGCTTTGTCTATCAGAAATATTAATGCATGCTAGACTCCCCATGGAGTGGTCTATATAATTGTATCTTACCAGTCCTCATGTGAGGAAACGGGATCACTAAGTTTTATTTGTTACTTAGCACCAATTTAGAATTTCATAAATCGAATCCAAAGCAAAAATGGCAAACTGAATTGAATTTAAAAATTCTGAATTCTGGGTGGCTAGAAGCTCTGAACATTACGTATCGCCATACTAGGTGCGCAGATCATTGGGATTTGTACCAGAGGATTCTCAACCAATGATACTTAACTCCAGTACGGCTGGCTCACTTTTCTAATTCAGCTACTAATGTGTGCTGGAGGGAGTCTGGAGCTATGGGCACTCTACTACATGTTCTGTGGCAATGCAAATCTGTCCGTTCTTTTTGAAACCAGATTTTTGTTTTGAATTCTGAACTGGTGGGCTGTTCAATAAAGGCTAATCCTGAAATTGCTATATTCCACTTCCACAACTGGGTAATGTACCATTGAAAGGGAGGCCAGTAGTTGTGCATGTTCTTCTAAGTGCTAAATTGGCCACTGTGTGAAAGTGAGAAAGTATAAATGTACCCAAAATATCTGAAGTAATATAATATCAATGTACATACAGTGTTCCTTTGAAAATATTTTTGCATTGGCACAACTGAGATTTACAGGGCTTGGGCTTGGGAGGTATGGTCTACTCACTCTAATTGTGCTTTTGATATCCACCCTTGAATGTGTTGATGTGGATATTTACGTGTTCTTTCAGTCGAAATTGTTAATACCTGGATTTGGCTGTTTATTTCACTTTTTTATTGGACTGTCATAAGTATGCTTTCAATACTCTTCTTTCTTTTTTTTCTCTTGTTTTCTCTGACTTCTTTATTCTGTTGACTTAATGTTTCCATTGTATAAATATGGTATTAATACCTTGTACACTGGATATGTTTGTATAACAAATTATTCTTTAATAAAGAAATATTGAATATAAAAGTTCAATCCTATGGTTGCCTCAACACTGATCTTTGAGTAATGTGTTTCTAGGCTCATTTATTACAAAAATATTTTCAAATCTAGTGCATTTCCAGTAGAAAATGTATTTATTTTACATTGCCAGTTTTCAATATTGGACTGCAAATACCTGAGCCTTCTTAAAATTCACTTACCCCACTTACCTGTCTTTGCTTCACCATGGGTGTTGACATCTTCATCCAGTCCTCTTTTGGTTGTCGGGAGAGAATAAGATGGGTTGGAGCAGCATTAAAGGAAAAAAAAAATTGTGAACAAGCATGTCCACGCAGACATGCCAGTTCCTTCTTTAGGAAGTCCTGCCTACTCTGTTTTTGTTTGTGAAATTAAAGTTACACTTTAATATCATAGTTAAAACTAGACTCACTTAAAGGGGTCTGATAAAGCAGCAAATCTGTCGTTCCTTAAATATTCCCTGGTGGAGAATCTCCAGGTCCATGTGTTTCAATGGCAGTAATTGATTTTCTACTGGCGCATGTTTCAAGGAATATTAGGTTCACTGCTTTATAAATAGACCACAAAGTTTTCCTAAGGATACATAATAACAATAAAATTGCATTTGACGCTAAACTCCCAGCAAACAACTAAATGCACATGGAAGACTTCATTCAGTCAAATGCTGAGATTTACATAGCCCTAACCAGTGTTCTCCCTAGAAGTTTTTTTCAGCTGGATGGAAAGAAACTGTAACCAGGTAGGCAGGGAACATGTTGCACATTTGGTGCTCACTGTTGTTTTTTCCATAGGTATTTGGTAACGCTTACAATATCGGCTATCTACCCCTGGACTATACTTTGCTCCAACTTTCTAATGTCCACCCCCTTTTTTATTTCCTATTATGCCCTAACTGTGCAGTGTCCTTTTCCCAACTTTTTGACCCAACTTTTCAACTGCTGGATTGTCCAGAAAAGTGCAAAAGTAGCAACACTGAAAGTAATGGCAGGCACCGGTAATCTATTAAAACTAACACATTGTTGATCAATTCCAATATTTGGTTAGTTCTCTCTAACCACCACCAGCCAAAAAAGTGCTCCCTGTGGTATTTATGAAACTTTACTTAATAGGAGTTCTAAGGCAGGATAAAGTCCGATACATTCTGCACGGACAGGAGCATAGACAAGCAGATGTCGATGAGATTGTGCTGGACATTTTGGTTCCAGCCGCAGTGTCAAAACCGTACATAGTAGGGATGTAGTTTCTGCCTGAAGTACTTGCATAGCACAGCGGAAGGACCGGTCAGGGAGGTCTTGCAGTAAGCTGAGATCTTTACTTCATTGGAGTTTGGCACCAGGGCAGTTAAGTATTGCTTGCTTTGCAGCAAGAACTTCATTTCAGGTTCTCACAATGGCAGCAGTTTTAGGAAACCTAAAACTTTATCATTTGTTGAAGTGTCTAGCTTTTCTTTTTTTCTTATAACCTTGTAAACGATGGGCAAATGTTTTAATTTTTAAGGCCTACAACGTTTTCATTGAATACAGGAAATACCTGTCAATCTTGATAGAAACGCAGGGTCTTTGTTGCTTCCTGTGAGCTGTACTCTAAGCAAAATCAATCTTACCTTTTTATTGTATAAACTACTACTGCTATAACCTCACATGCAATGGAATTGAATATTGGAAGTCATGTTTGTAGGTTAATCCTGTAGCTGCTATGTTAGATTTTGTTAGCTGCTTCCAGCTCCAATGGCATTAAGGAGTGTAGTATGGATGGGCAAATTGAACTGGGAGCACACGGTTGGTTCCAGCAAAACCATATACGTATCAGAACGTCACTTGAATGACAGCTTTTTGTCTGCTGAGTGTGTAATTGTCACATCCAAGATGGCGGCGCGTTGTGTGTATTTTAAATAGGGGATTCCTTTTTTTCCTTATAGTGGAAAACCTACTAATATTTAATCAGATTCGAAAAAGGGCAAGCTTGGTAAAGTCATGCCTATGTCAACTTGTAATTTTGTTGATATACCTAGCAGATGTTCCCTTCCACATTGGTTAACATTACCCAAACAAGATTGTTTGCATCCAAAATACTGTCCTTGACCTTGTGGCGCCTGTATTTAGGTATTCTGAAATCACTCCAATGGCCGTTATGCACCCGCCCATGTCAAAAAGGAAGGTATCCGCATACTTTATTTCTTGCACATCCACAATTATTTGTCTGTAGTTGGAATGCACTTAAAAATGTTAAAAAAGCAGTGAAATGTGCCTGTAGTGCAGAGATTTATTAGAATGCTGAGTTAATGGAACAAGATGGTTCACTCTAAAAACCTGGAGGCAATTCTATGCTCCCAGGAAATGTCTTTTAATAGTCTAATAAAAACGCCCAGCAATAGGTATGTATTGCACTGGCATTCTTGCTTCTTGATCTGACTAACTTTGTATTATCACACTGTTCAGTTTGAATTTTATTATATTCTTTTGATTACATTTTATTATACTTTTTTCTCTCTAGTCTCCAACAAAGGCTGTTTATAATGCAAGACACTGGAACCAGCCAGAGTCTGATGAGCTGCCATCTGCACCAGTTTCTAAGTCTCAGTCTGCACCAGTAAGTTTCCAAAAATGATACTTGTATGTAATTCTTTTATTTTTACTTTAAATAACAGGTATGCATTCCAAATTACCAAACTGATCCACGCTCAACACTCTGAGCCCAGCTAGCGTATAGTCAGTTGTGCACCAATTTTCTAGTCCATACACCAATCCTTGCTAAAAGAACTAAAACCACTCAGCAGCCTGTAACTTTATAATACTTTTGAGTCGGGCACTGATCTTCCCTGCTTGATTTGGGAAGCTTTTTTTTTTTTTTTCTTCTTAAACCGATTGACTCCAGAAGATGCAAATGTGTTGGCAGAGAATCTTTTAGGCTGCCTGTATCAAGTTTTGCCTTACAATATTTAACTCTATTTTTTGGGCTTTCCCAAAAGCATAGCATTTTAGTGCCATGGAAGTATGTTGAAAGAGAATTGTAACGTGTAACTTTCTTGAAGCATCAGAGAGTGTTTAGTCAGACATATTACATAAAACATCCATTTGCATAATAATGTTTTTATAATGTTGTCTCCTATTAATATTCTCTCTAGGTGTTATTGTTTTATGATAGCTAGCTTTCAGATTTGTAACTTATTTACTATACATTAAATTGAGAGTGCTGTATTGTATTCCTTTTTTTTTTTCTTTAGACAAAGCCATCAGATGCTCCGTCTCCAAAGGATGATGGTGTTTTTAAGGCTCCAGCTCCACCTCCTAAAGTCATTAAAACTGTGACTATTCCCACACAACCCTATCAGGACATAGTGACAGCGCTAAAATGCAGAAAGGAGCACAAGGAAGTAAGTGATTTCAGTTGTGGATCTAGGAGCTTCTGACATTTAGAGGACCAAAGCCTATAGATTTAAAAACAAACCAATTTCCCCCTCACTTTTTGGCTTTAATTTGATGTCTGAGATATTATAACATTGAGAGTACTCAAGAGAAAGGTGTGCTTTATAATATTGAGAGTGGATAATTACATTAGGTGGCCTATATTTTCAAAGTTCTTGACTTTAGTTCACCACTTTTATAAACCTCTTTGCCACTTTATCACTATATTTACCAAATTGAGAACATCTTTTGTTTCCTAGTGAACAGGCTTTTACAGTTGCAGAATGGAAATACTGTAATTACCCAAATTGGCATTTAGAAACTCTGCTCACCTAAACGTAGAAGTGTTCAACACTTTTTACAGTCTTATGACCACTTTTAAAATTGGTAATAAAGCTTTATTAACACTGCCCATGAGGTTGCCGTATGCTTACCACTTACTCATGTCAGGAAACTGCTGCTTCTGGGGAGATGCTACATGTAGCTTCTCCTGTTGGCAGCCCCTTGGGGAATGTATGGAATACCAGTACTGCTAACTGGTTCCAGCTGTAAAATGTGCAGACTATAGTTTTTTTTTATGAACAAGTGGTGGGTGCAGTGCGAGTGACCAAGCAGCTGGCTGGGTGCCAGCTCCTGTGTGCTGCACCGAATTGCTTGATCTAGAGGCAGAGCAGAACCTGCCCTAAATGCATATAGTCTAAAAAAGTGGCGGCCTAATAATGACAGCCATACCATCAGTTTTCAAATTTCCAAATCTGTAACACCATCCCGTGGATTTGATAATGTTGTAGTTCCATACAACCTGTGGAACTGTGGTAATTTTTTTCTTTTTAAAGTTGTTGGTTGTGATAGTTGCAAAACAGATTTCTTGAGTGTGCAAACATTTTTTCTTGGAGAAGAAGCAGCTAGCTTATTGGCATCTGAGAATTGTTGGGTCATCATTTGCATTGTATATCACAGAACAAATTCATATATAGCTATTTTTTGTTCCCTCTAGCTGTACACTGTTGTTCAGCATGTGAAGCACTTCAATGATGTGGTGGAATTTGGAGAGAATCAGGAGTTCACTGATGATATTGAATACTTGCTGAGTGGGCTTAAGTGTTCTCAGCCCATAAACACCCGGTGCCTTAGGTGAGTCATGGATTTTCTGTCTATCATTATGTTATGTAATTGCTCAAAGTAAAATAATTTGATTTATTTACTGATAAAATGCAGCAGGCACCTATCTAAGAAAGTTCTTGAAAAAAATAAAAATAAAACCCCTTGCAGGTCCTATGCTTCCAACATCCAGACATCAACTTTTTTTAATGCCCTTTCCTTTATTGCTTGACATTGACAACCTTGCTCCATTCTAAGTCCCTTTTTTTCTTTATTCTGATGCTTTAGCAGATTATCCTGGCATCTTGCTTAAAGGAGTTGCTACGATGTGATGGTAGGATTAGGTATTTGTGTTCAGCCGTTGAACAGAGGAGTTATATATGTATGAAAAATAAGCGGAAGTCTCCATCAGAAAAGCAGGCAAAAAAATAATAGATTTAATACTAAAAAAGTAGATAAATTTTTTATTATTTTTTTTGATTACTTCTGTTTTTTTTCTTCTTTACAGTGTAATTTTAACTTCCTTTTTTTTCTTTCTCAATAGTGTAATAAGCTTGGCGACAAAGTGTGCAATGCCAAGTTTCCGAATGCACCTGAGAGCACATGGAATGGTAGCCATGGTCTTTAAAACACTGGATGACAGTCAACACCACCCGGTATATTTTATTATTTTTTCTTTAGCATTTCTGGCGTTAAATATGCTGCTTTGTTTGAAGATTAAATTCTTTTCTTTAAGCTGTAATTTTTATGATCTTGTGTGTAAATATACTAAATGCTAGTGTGCCCTCTGATTTGGTTCTTTCAGCTTTAGGTATACTAAAGCCCTACTTTTCAGTTTAAATGTACTAAAAGGCCTGTAGGCCTTGCAGGCATCTCGACAGCCTGCATATTGCCAGTCCCTGGCACTTTTAAAGCACTCCTGTTGGTAACCTTTTCCGAAAAAGTTTTAAAGAGAAATTTTCTGTGAACTCTATTAAACCTTTACCACTAAAGAACCCAGCAGTGATGAAAAACAAGGGGTGAGAAGTAAACTTTTAGCTGAAGATTTCAGTTTATCAAAGTCCCTGTTCAGTGTATTTATACTCTCTTCTTTTGCTAGGAGCCTTTTTATTTCTTACTGACACATTTCCTTTATTCTCAGTTTGATTAAAACTAAACACTGTAGGAAGCAGTTTAACCTGAGGACATAAACTGTAATTTGCCAATTATCTTCACTGATGTTTTGTTGCTGGGAGAAGCTGTAATAAACCTAGTTTGCATCTCCAGAATGTTTTCTTACACGTTTGGTATAATTGATATCCATCTTTTCTTCTATCCTTTCCACAGAATCTAGCACTTTGTACTGCTTCGCTAATGTATATACTAAGCAGAGACCGCTTAAATATGGACCTTGACCGAGCTAGTCTGGACCTCATGATCCGACTTCTAGAAATGGAGCAAGATCTCTCATCTAAGGTTATGAATGAGAAAGAGATGAACAAAATAAAAGAGAAAATTCGTAAGCTGTGTGAAACCGTCCATAACAAGCATCTGGACTTGGAGAATATCACAGTAAGTGGTTTTTGCTTTCTTTAAGTCCTCTGAGGTCAATTGTTGCTGTGTTTCACAACCATGGCTTTTATCAAGTGTAAAAATACAGGTTGACATTCAAAAATCTGGCCTTCAATTTCAGTTTTCTGGGGGCGCTGTTTGTTTTACTGGTGCTCCAGAATCAGCTGTTGGGTCTTGCTTTTCCTCCATAAAATGAAGCTGTTCCTGTTGCTGAGGATGCTGTTACTGTCAGTCATAAGGATGATCATCCCGACAGCCCAACTGCTATTTAGTTTCTTTTCGAGTGTACAATAATGATTAAAATTCTGGGGAACTATTTTGTTTAGTTGAACTGAAATTCTGTAAACCAGTTTTACTTAGTTGGTGAACATTGAAGTTTAATTTGTTTTTTATTTAGTGTTATTTCATTTTAATATATACAGCATATATAACCTTCAAAAATATGGAATTTTTGAAAATCTGGCACTCCTCAGGTCTGATCAGGTACTAAAAACAATTGCAAATACATGTGTTTCTTTGTAAGGTTTGGTTTTAGATAATAGTCAATTTGCTTTGGTTGGTGTTCATGTAAATTAGTCTATCATGGCATGGTCTCCTATTAAAAAAGATCTGCAATCTGCTAGGCTGAGCCATGGGATAATTAGCTATGAGCACATTTCAGTTTTAAACTGTAGTAATCATGGTGTGGCTGGGGCACAGGAGGCAATAAAGAGAAACCGTCACGCCTCCTGTGGCCGTGATGACATGATCTGATTTTATAAAGAAAAATAAAACCTACGAACACTGAGTTAACCTATATATTTAATGTCGGTTGCAGGATACATATAGGATATCTCCCAAGTGCCGGATAGAATTATCTTGGGGCCAGTCTTGAGTATTCCTACCTGGCTAAAAATTATCAAACTTGAGATCTGGAATGTTTTTGTGAATAGGTTCCAGACATGACTTGCATAGATCATGTACTGTTAAACTTTGGTTTACAAGTAATGGCTCTCTGTGATGCATATCTGTCAGAATTTAATTACCATTGCTGGCAGGGGAAGATCTTAGCCCAGTTAGTACAGTTTGTATCAGCCAGAATGAGGAATAATTAGCTCAGTTGTGCATTCTGCTGTGTAACCGATGCAGCCGTTTCCTTCCTCTGTGGGACTGATTTATGCTGGCAGGAAGTGTTTATAGAGCAAGACTTTCTTAAAGGAATATATCGTCACACTAATTAAGTTACAATATGACTTCCCCATTTTTAGACCTAGAAATGGCTGCATGTGCGATATTTCTGCTTCTGGGACATTTGAGGTTCTGGTTATTTTTAATCAGTAAATAGCTGCAGATTTTTACCTATTTTACATGCAATATAAACCTTAACCCCCCGGCGGTAATCCCGAGCCACACTCGGGGTAGCATTGTAAAAATTCTACCTGTTCCCTACGATCCAGCGGGGTCCTCTGGCCATCCCCTGGGCTTGATCGATGTGATGCGTGAAGCGTCAGTACGCTGGGGAGTCGTGGCCACTGGACCACTGGATCACAGTAATAAAGTGAAACTAGTTAATCCAAATAATAAGTAATTCATACTAATTTAACAATAATCTTGCACCCTTGTTTGGACGAATTTCAGTGTTTTTGATTTTAATAAATTGTTAAAGTTATTGTTATTGTTATTATTTTTTTTAATTATTATATTATGATTTGTGTTTCAAACTTTATCATACATGGGAGTTATTCTTCACTATTACAGGCCTGCAATATTAAACAACAAATTTCTGTACAATGTACCGCTTTTGACCTAAAAAATAATGACATAATCAGACAGCCAGGGAGGTTATTATAATATTTTTTTGTACATGGATTAGATATTTTTTCTAAGCAAAAATAAAAGAAGCCTTTTCTGAAGTGTTTAGATTTCTGTCCATGGTCATTCCTATAAAGGCTAAAATCCTCACAATCTTTATTTGTTCGCAGCACACAAAACATTTTAATTTGAATCCTTGATATGATTCATATATGTGAGGATTTTATTACCATTTAGGGTAGGGGAAGATCTAAGCCAAGTTAGTAAAGTTTGTGTTGTTCAAAATGAATAGAGGTTACAATACTGATTAAATGTGGTCCTTTCCACACCTGAGATCAATATTGATTGTATGTCCCCATATCCTGCCATTACGCCTAATCATTGCCATAATTGTAAGGATTGAATTTAATCAAACCTACAATACATCTCAGCGACTGACTTGGTCTCTAATTCATGAGGAAGCTGACAATGAAGTCCATGAAACACGTAGTGTTTGGGACTCGTGTCCTAGTCATGCTTTTTATGTTTTAACTTCCCTGGCCGTATTCCTGAGTGTGGCTAAGCTGAATTTTCCATACCAAAACTGGCAACCCTGAGCCACACTCTGTACCACTTTTACATTTAAAAATACTTGGCATTCATACCACCAAGAAGGTTAACCAATAAAGTTTGCATGCGTTTTAGTTAATTTTTCATGTATTAATTAATATGTTTATTGATGCCTAAAAAGTACTGTTTTTTTCCTTTGTTTAGAAGGTTTCATTACTTGTGATTTAATCAAATCCAAAGTGGATAAATTGTTCTTTTTTGTCAATCAACAGACTGGCCATTTAGCAATGGAGACATTACTATCCCTCACATCAAAACGAGCAGGAGACTGGTTTAAAGAGGAGCTGCGGCTTTTAGGTGGATTGGATCATATTGTAGATAAAGGTATGTAATAACTTCATGGGTTTGGTTAACACACTCCTTTTCCCATTCTCAGTGCATACACTATATAGCGGGGGGGGTCAAAGTCTGGCCCGCAATGTCCTTTTTTTTGGCCCCCCAAAGGAATCCTAAATATAAACTGCAGCTGGCCCACTGCTGCATTGAAATATTGCCACTACTACAATTCCCGGCATCACTCTATAGACCAGCGGGGTCTCTGCCTACGCGTGGCCCCGCATTGGACTGTTTTATAGACGCAAGTAATGCTGGGAATTTTAGTAGCAGCGTTATTTCAAGGAAGAGGGAGTTCCAACCCCTCTTTCTCTATTATAGGCTTGTTCCAGATTGAATATGAAGCAAAACCATATGATAAGGTTTTATATCTAATGATCAGGAAAAACGTCCTCTTTTTTTCAATAAATTTTAAGTTTGGCCCACTGTGTATTTGAGTTTGACACCCCTGCTATACAGCATTGAGATGAAATGTGTTCTAGCAATGTACTGGCTTGACTTCATTGATCTGTTGACAGAGGGCTCAAATCTTTTTGCTTATATTAATAATTTCATAGTTTGACGACTGCTAAAAATGTTGAATTTCTCCTTCAGTTAAAGAATGCGTGAATCATCTTGACAATGATGAAAATGAGGACAAATTAGTTGCATTTTTGTGGGGAGCTGAGAGATGCTTAAGGGTCCTGGAGAGTGTGAGTATCTGCATCTTGTTTGTTCTTTCTCTTTCTGAAAATGTTCTGATTTACCAAGTTGATGATTTCAAATCTGGCATTGAATGCGGTCGAGGAAGGCTGTTTACCAGTTCCATGCCAACACGTTTATGTGCCAGAACTGCATCTTATTCAAAACAAAAACTTCTGAGTGTTTATGAATATAATTGCTTTAATTAACAATGAAAGCTGACTTGGAAAACGCCATTTCCTTTTTTGAATTGCCTTCTATGTAGTTTTGTTACAAACACAACATAAGTTAAATGTTTTCTAGTTAATATTTGTAAGGATAGACTAATATTAAGCTAGTTGGAGCATGTCTGTCGCTGCCCATTTTAAGTCCATCTGTCTCCTGCATCCCATTTTGCTTTCCACCGGGAGGCCTGAAAACATGAGCCTGTATTGATTAGCGTAGGAGTGGGCATGAAATGTTATCTGTTTTGCTTATGATGTCCCTTCCACATAATAGAAAATGTATATGCACATTGTGCAACTTTCCCTCTGAAAAGTTTTAATTCTTCACACATGGGTCAGTTGGATTGGGTCAGTGACTTAATACCATGCTCAGTGTGAGAGGCAACCATAACAGGCTCCATATTTCTGTTAGTATTGGTTCCAATGAATCTAAATCTGCTGCACTTACCTATTTCACTTATTTGTGTTCCCTCACCGGGCATTTCCGTATTCCTACCCTACTGATCAGTGGCTATCTTCAGCCATTGTGATTGGCTGTGCCGGGGTGAAATAAGTTTTATCCATCCCCGGCACGCGCAAGGGATCCCAGTTTTGCTGGTTTTCTTCAGCAACTAATACTGGCACTGCGCATGCGTAGTTTAATTTTTTACATATTCCCTTCATTTTTATAATGGGATTTTAGTTCCACTTTTAAGTATGATTTTTTTCATGATAGTTTACATTTTTTGGTAATTGCTGCTGCAGCCCTAAACATGATGTGAATATTTTTATTATATGTAAGCTGCAGAAAAAATTAATTTCCAGTTAAAATTCTCTTCATGTTGATAACCTGGCATAAGCAATAAGAGGTTCGAAATAACTCCAGGTAGTGAGTTGGAACTTGAGATTTGTTTAGCTTTCTGTATGACAACTGAATTGTTTGTATGGCCATGGTTGGGGTTCAGTTTACGGCAGTGAAATTGGGTTCCTAGAATATTTGGCTAGTGGGCTTCAGGAATAATTTATGTACCGGGGAAACTGAATATGTACTGTTTATGTTGGTATAGAAGTAAATTACAATATAGCGTAACATATATGTGTCTGTGTTTTAGGTTACAGTGCATAATCCAGAAAACCAGAGTTACCTAATTGCATATAAAGACTCGCAGCTTATAATGTCATCAGCAAAGTAAGTGGTTTTTTTTTCTTTGTAATTTTTTTCATGAGTTTTTGGACAAGAGAACATGTGCTTTGCCTATTCATTGCAAGTACCAGCTTCACCTAACTTCAGCCCTCACTAGCTTTATATATGCTCTAATATGTTGGCGCTATATAAATCCTGTTTAATAATAAATAATAATAATGCTCCTCCACTTTGCTTCCTGACCTTTTAGTTAGCAAAGTGTGAATTTTTTACTTTGTCATAACTGGGATATAACATTGGTTTGGTGCCATGTCCCAAGACCTAAATTACATTGCTGGGTTCAAGTGCATCCTGTCATCAATCAGTTGCATGGGGGAAGATGAGTGAATAATTTGTTCCCATTACATGTAATTGCTAAGTATATTATTTTTTTTTGCTTCCGTAAGCTTAGTCTACAAGAACGTTTTCCTCAGCGTTTAACCTGAGGCTTTAAAAGCCCATGTTGAAAATTCCCATGCATTCCAATGGGATAATCTACACCAGGACGTTTCCTTGAGGCACATTTTTGAGCGGTATAGAGAACGTTCCTTGCAACATTTTAAAAATTAAAACGCGGGATAAACCCGATTAGACGCTTAAAAAAAAAAGCTCCCATTGAATTCATTCTTTTATTGAAAGCTTCCATTGAAAACAATAGGGGCTTTTATAAGCGCTTTAAGCAGGACTTTGGAATCTGGAAGCCCCCTTTATTAAGGGGACTCCCAGATCTCCAACACCCCACCCTGGGGATTGAGAACAGAGGTACATAAAACCCCTTACTCGTTCCCTGAAAGGGTTAAAATATGTGTAAAAAATAAGACAAGGCTTTAATGTTAAAGTATTTTATTGAATGTGTGTGTTTTGTGTAACTTAAACTTTTTATGATTGTGGGTTATCTCACAATGACAGGATGATTCCCACAGCTGCATTCATGATAAGAGCACAGCAGTGGGACTCCTAATAATGTGGGATCCCCGGGCACTAGAGGGCAAATGAGGACAAGTCTCCCCATTCACCTCTAGTGCTTTTTGTTTGGCTGCAGAAAGGGAAACCCGGATGACGCTTGAGCTCTCACCAGGATTATCCTTTTTTTCAGCCATTCAGCACTAGACTTGAATGGGGAGACTTGTCCCCATTCATCTCTAGTGCTGAATGGCTAAGGAAAGGGAAACCCTGATGACGGAACTGTACTATGTGTTCTTGGATACAGAACACATGTCAGAGCTCCTCTAGGGCTGTGGGAGCAATAAAGAAAACAAAGCTGTCAGCATAGCAGAGGTCTGCTAATTGCTTTGCTCCGTGATTGGCAGGACGATTAAGCTGTCATCAAGGTTCTCCTTTTCTCAGCCAATCATCTTTAGACTTGAGGGTTGCTTGGCTGAGGAAAGGGAAACTAATGAGGGCTCAAGCGTCATCATGGTTTTCCTTTCTTCAGCCAATCACGGAGAACTATAGGTAAATGGGGAAACTTCGCCTCATTTGCCCTCTAGTGCCTGGGGATCCCTGACTGTGAGGAATCCTACGGCTGGCTGTGCTCATGTCATAATTGCAGCCGTGGGAATCATCCTGTCATTGTGGGATAACCTGTAAAAAGAAAAAAAAAAGTTTGTTACACAAAACACACACGCATTCAATAAAATACTTTAACATTAAAGCCTTGTCTTTTTTTTTTTACACATAGTTTAAGAGGTGTGTACCCCCTGTACTAATTCCCTGAAAGCGTTAAAAGTAAAACTTTTAGAAAACGCTTATGTAAAATTGCGGCAATTCACAGTGAAACGCTTTAAAAGACTTGTAAAAGTGCATAAAAACTCATATAAACGTGGTAGGAACGTTTACATGTGTTTTTAAACCTATCCGTGTAGACCCAGCTGAAAAGAGTGGTGGGGTGTATGATGCTGGGGGAGAGCAGCAGTGAAATAAACGTGTTGTGCTTTTCTGCATTATTGAAGCATAGGTTCACTTTTAATTTAACCGGTGTGTGATTATGTAGTCTCCATTATGTTTTACAACTATCTCAATTTATAGTCCTAACAAGTTATCTATTATATGTGTAGGCTACTAAAACAGTTGTTGCATCGTATACATTTTTTGTGAACATGTGGTAGATTTAAACAGAAATGCATACAAGTCTTGTATAGCCATTTCTTTACATGTTTCCTTCTGCACAGAGCACTTAGACATTGTGAGGAGTTCATTCAGAAATATAATCGAGCTGAAGATACCATCTGCATTCCTAAGAATGAAACACTCCCGCACCACAATGCAAGCAGCCATGTGGGGAAAGCTGTGGAGGACTGTATGAGGGCAATCATTGGCGTGCTGCTCAATTTAACAAATGATAATGGTATGACGTTTATATTTTCCCTGGTAAATTTACTATTCCTTGTCTTGTGTAAGATGGCTGGCACATTCTCATGTTTAGTTACTGGAATCTGAATCCTTTAGAACAATGATAATATGAAGCCACTTAGACCTAGAATCAGTCACCAGTCAGTAAAATATCTGAGAACGCACAGACCTCTTTCATGCATACGGTTCTGCTGTAGTACACAGCCAGGAAAATTACCGTTACTTCTTGGATCAGAGAGAAGCTTGGTCATTGGAAGGAAATTGTAATGATGATGTATTGTCAAATGAGTGGAAAAATGACATAGGAGTGCTGCACTTTAGAATCGGGATAAAACTGCCTGGCTGGAGACTGACTTGACACTGATTTGACAAAATTACAAATTGTAATCCTACAGGATTCTTTATATAAAATTATTCAGCTTTATTTACTTTTTCCATGAAGGACCAATTTCAATGAAGTAAGGGAGGTTTTGCTTTTTGGTTTTTATATAGATAAAAGCCTATATTTGCAGTTTGTGTTATTAGTGACTTTAAGGATATTCTGGTGTGGCTTTTTAAACTCTATAATGCACTATTTCTTATAATTTAAACAATAGCAAGGTTGATTTTTATTCTAGGAACTCAGTAATTTGTAATTAATATTCAAAACGGATTGTGGGTATTGATTGAAATTATCTCACTTATGTATTTTGTTGAGCTAAAGAGAAATAGTTCCTCCAGTTATCGTTAGTGTAATGTTTTGGAAAGTGTCACAGCTAGCTTGTTTTGGCCTTATATTAGTTATTGAAAGGACCACACATGGTCTGTCTTGTGAGATTCATGTGGGCTCCCAGTGCTGGAACAAGTTGTCTGATGGCAGGCAGATGTCTGATCAGTTAACATTCTGGATGTGTTATTGGACCATCTGCTTTCAGTCTGACTGTGATTGGACAGCACAGCTCCTGATTTGAATAAAAAAAGAAAATTGTTATAAATTGTTATAAAAACGCACATGAATTACCATTTCTGTTTTGTATTTAGAGTGGGGAAGTACAAAGACAGGTGAACAGGACAATCTGATCAGCACTGCACTTAACTGTGTTCTTCAAGTTCCAAGGTTCCTACCTCAAGAGCAGAGATTTGATATTAGAGTTTTGGTAAGTTCTTGTCTAAAATGCAACTCCTTTTCAACATTTTTCTATTGATAGAAATGCTGGGATGGGTGCCTTCCGATCAGCCTGCAAAATCAATAGAAGTATGAGTAACAAATTAGCTTTTTTAGGTTTGACAGAGAAAACGTTTTTTTTTGTATACTAGCTAACAAAATTCCCAGTCATTAATTTTGTTTTTTTTCCATTATACAGGGATTGGGTTTACTGATTAATTTAGTGGAGTATAGTGCAAGAAACCGGCATTGCCTTGTGAACATGCAGACAATACAATCATATGATGCATTTAACGAGGAGCAACAGGAAAAAGTGCAAGTTGGTGCAGTCAAAGCGTTGGTGCTGGTAAGATAAACGTTGTAGTGTTTGTGTATTACCCATTACATTTGAGCTGAAATCTGATGGGTTGATTTAGCTACAAGTTAGCAATGAGGTTTAATAAAACTGGGGGTCAGAAACCTGCCATATAAAGGGTAGTTTTAGCGGAATCCTTAAAAATAAATGTCACCTTTTGTTAAGCAATGCATAGATGATGCCCTAGCATTGTTAAGGATACAAATAATATTTTACTGTGTCTCCATTGTAAGGGAGCACCCTTCCTCTGCCACCATGTATGGGGAGCATCTTGAAAAATATGATGTTCTAACTGATCTAAAATGATGGCCAGGGACTTTTGCTAAGATGTGTTCAAGAGGGAGAAAAATAAATACTTTTTAGCTCGTCTAATGGGGAGGGTGTGGGGGAAATGTATAAAATATTTATAGTGTTCTTCAGCATTTTGGGAAAACTCAGCTGTGCCTTTGTTGCCTCAGATAAACTTATGGCTACAGAATTCAGTCAGTGATTTTAATGTATATTTGTTCTTTTAACACTGAGTGCAAGAAATAGATTAATAAATGTTGTAGTGAATTCAGATATCTTTAAAACCATCAAAAAAACATGGAAATGTTCGAGTTGGTAATTAGATTTATGATGTATAAATGATGGGCATTAATAAATGGGGTTTTCTCAAAATTAAAAAGAAAGGTATTTATGTGTCAGTTTGTGTTTATTGAATTTTACTAAAGAAAAGTACAGTACATAAGGAAAAAGGGGTACAAAATTATAAACAATGAAAGCTCAATACAACATAGGTTAAAATGTAAACACAGAAAGACAAGAAAGCATGGCAAAAATCATACAGTACAGAAAATTAAGTATTATAGCTTAAACAATATTTAGGGATTCAATATTTAGGGGTTATCAACGTATTTAAACATTTTTTATCTATATCTTAAGCTTTTCCTTGAGCGGGAGCGAGCAGCCCAGTTAGCAGAAAGTCAGACAGATGAGTTAATTAAAGAGGTTCCCACAGCACAACATGACAAAAGCGGGGAATGGCAGGAAACTGGAGGCGAGATCCAGTGGGTCTCAACTGAAAAGAGTCCTAATTCTGAAGAACCAGAGAAAAAAGAGGAGGAAGATGAAGAGCTTGACCTTAATAAAGGTTTGTTAAGAAAGTATACTGTGTGATATGATGTACAATTTTCAATGACTTCCTATGTGTATAGTTAGTAAAGTATTAATAGTGTCCTTGTTATTAGCTAGGAATACGTTCTAATCATTCCTTTAAGAAGTCCTGACACAATACTTTCTTATTTCTACCTGTCTTTTTCTGCAGTGCTAGAAGTTTGCTAAATCATTTTTTTTTTTAATTAAAACTGGTGTAGAGAGTTTACTAATTCACCTCTTTTTAAATTCTGATGTGCTGCATACTCTTAAAAAACGTAATTACAAATGGAAAGACTGAGGAAGAGTAGGGTATTTTTGATGCCGCAGTATATTAAAAACATAAATTTAGACAAGGGTATACAATGTTGAATTGCACAGCAAGTGTATAAATTACAGACTCTCATTAAATCCCTATGCTAACTCCCATAGAAGGGTGCAAAAGGCTAGTCAATGACTCCTACGTTTAGACCCAGAACTAGGCGTATAAGAGTTGGAGAAAAGATAGATGGTCGTATCCTGATGCGTTTCGCCTATAGAGGCTTCCTCAGAAGACTTTGGGACATCCAGCAATGACTGTATACAGAATAAATATGTTTATATAAGTGTAAAGCCTGCATAAAGCTTAAATAAACTCATAAAAAATCGACACAATATCTATCTTTTCTCCATCTCCTATACGCCTAATTCTGCATCCGAACGTAGGAGTCAATGTCTAGCCTTTTGCACCCTCCTATGGCAGTTAGCCTAGGGATTTAATGAGAGTCTGTAATTTATACACTTGCTGTGTCATTTTTAAATGTACCGCTTTTACATTTAAAAATATTTGGTATTCATACCGCCAGGGAGGTTAATATACTGTGAGCTGCAACAGTTGTAATAATAAAAGGGTTCCCAGAACACTTAAAGATATCTCAAGTGTTCCCCAGTGTTTAAAACATTATTTGGCCTGTGGAATGCTCAGACACCAAACGATTGGAGTCATAATGTGAAGTCAATAATTTATATGTAGGCTGTGTGGCTTGTCATGTGACCAGACACCTCTGTAGAGACTGTAGAATCATGTCTTACCGGTTTGTTGGCCTGTGAAGCACCTTTTACATGTACTTACTTTTAAAGCTGGAGAATTTTTAAAAGTCACGGGAATGCAGTTTTAGGACCCCTGCTTTAAACATTCAGGATTCCATTTTTTTGTTTTTTTTTTTGTAATCATTATTTAATGTTTTTGCTTCTGAAGTATAACTTTTGCTATAAATTATTTATGTATCCATTATAAATTGTCCATATTATTTGTACTAATTGAGTGTATGTTGCTGTTTGTAGCTCTCCAGCATGCCGGAAAGCACATGGAAGATTGCATTGTGGCCTCCTAGACAGCTTTGCTTCTGGGATGTCTTTGCCAGGAGAGTCCAGTAAGTATGATTTGGAAAATGAATCATCATGGTATTATATTTGTTGAAAAATGAATATGCTGCTGTACTAAGGAAATGTTTCAAATTGCTGGGCACTTAACAGTGCTCTTGGGCTGACTATTTATGACTCATTCCAGTCATTGGGTACTTTAAGGTAAATTAGGTTATTTTATCCTAAGTGTCTGATCTAGTACTGAAGCACATGTTTAGAAAACAGAAGATCAACTTCAGACATCTATAGAAGAAATGAATGCATTATTACCCAGTCGGTAGGCTGCCAGGTGGGCGTTAAAAGTGTATCTAAACCCAAAAACAAAAATGTTTAGCTCCTGGTGGAGTTTGTTTTCAAGCAGTTGAAGTGAGCTGTGTTTACTCCCAAATTTAAAGAGACAGTCTCTTGTGCTAAAATTGCATTTTTCTAGTTTAGAATCCCTGCGAGTGTTAAGACCTTCCACAGAGTTAACTTTAATGGCAAGTGTTTCTAGTCCTGTACTACTAGTGTGAGTTTTGCTGACCTTTCTGTAGTCCTGGCTCATCCTCGGACTATTCCCCAATGCAGCTATTGGATGGAAATATGGGATCCCATGCTGACTTGACTTTGTATTACAAAATGACTTATACTGAGAGCTAATGAAAGCTATCATTTCTGATTTGGTCCAAAACATGCCTGGTGCACTGACCCAGAATGTGTATGCAGTCCTGGTGTTAAGCCTAAACCAAGAATGCTGAAGTGCCATTGTCATGTGGCAATAAGCTTAAGATTGAAACAAAAAGATCAACTTTAAAAAAAAAAAACAAATTGCCTTAATGTAAATTAATTCAGCCATTGCATCTGGCATACAATATCATTATAGGCTGTATTTAGGGTCTCATTTTATGGCTACTCTTTCTTGCTAAGTCTTCATTTGGATGATGGGAGCTATGTTCCCAAAGGAAGCCTGTTCTTGTTTTCCCTGGACTCAAACATGTGTAAAAATCTGAGGGGTCAGGAGGGTCTCTGAATTCTAGATAGTGAGGCTTGATTTTGTCTGTAGTTTTACCATAGTTGAATCAGTGTTAGTCTTAGGCCATTTTTATAGGCTTGTCCTAATTTTGGTATAGGAACGTGTTTACGAGTTACCATGTTTTTTCTTGCTTCCCGTAATTACACAGGATCATGTTGAAGTTCCTTGGCATGCATTTTTCTAGTTCTCTTGCCTTCTAATAAGGATGAGCTTGTCCCCTAATATCCTTAGGACTTTTTCCTGCTTTGGCTTTTAATGTCCAATCCATCAGCTATCAGATTTTCTCCCCACTCTGTTGGATTACATTGCAGTTGTCCACCCATCAGCTGGGCTGCTGTTGAATGTCTTGAAAGTAGAAAAAAAATCTGTGTCCCTGAAAAAATTAAAGGAAAGAGCTTGAATTTTACTTTACATTAAACATGACATTAATCTTTACTTTTACATTATTTCTTAGCTTGAAATGCAGCTGCTGCATCTAGGAACTTAAAATGTATGTTTTTGGGTTTAAGTACATATTTGGCAACTCAAGGGAAAAGTCTTTAACTTTTGGTGAAGGCTTTAAGAATCTGAAGTCCAACATGTAATCTCACAAATGGTAATATGTACTAAACCTCTATATTGATGGATCCTTTTTGTTCAGGATTGTAAAGGTTTAAACAATTTCTTTAAATAAAAAAAAAGGTAGTGGTTTTCATTCCAAATTTGTTCATCCTACATGTGCTTTTCAATGGCTATATTCACTCAGAATGTAGTCTGTTAGTTCAAATAAGCTGCATTCACCTTTAACTTACAATGAAGAGCCAGACTTTGGGTGGTCATAGCTTTAAAAAGAAGCTTCCTAAAATAATACCATTATTTGTACGTGTTATATTTTTTAGCCTAACTTACTGGTAAAACCTTGAGTCTTTGCAGATACAGGTTGACGATCAAAAATTTGGCAACCTCGGGACTTGAGGAGTGCAGGATTTTAGAAAATCCCAGTGTTTTTTTTTTTTTTTTTTTTTTTTTAAATATATACTTTACTCCACACACAAGCCAGTGTTCCTCTCTCAGGACCCCAGGACATCTGGCACAGTTGCAGGGAGCAGGCAGCAGGGACGTCTCGGCAAGTATTTAGTTTAGGAAGCGTTTCAGTAGACGGCGCCAAAACATTAGTGGCCAAACAGTGTGCTGCAGTCCCTGTATTGAATATGCGATCTGAAATTCGTGTCGGGAAACTGAAGTAAACGGATTATCGATGGCCGGATTTTCCATTGTCAACCTGTATTACATGGTGGGGAAAGTGTCCAGTATAAGACATATTGTGTTTTTAAAAGGAAATGGCAACCTAGACAGAACATTTCTTTTATTATCCTAGTTCAGTTCAGTCAGGTAAATGTAGGTCAATCCCAACTCTTTGAATAGAGGGATGAAGGCTTGAAAAGGCTACTATTGTTCATGCTGCTGCTGAAATTAAAAGCTTTCCTTGGCCAGGATGGCTTCCTTTTCCTTCTGCAGAATTGTTTAGCTGTTCACTTATTTAGGTATAAAAGAATTTGCCATTTATTAATGGTAATAAAATGTTGCTTTTATCCATATGGTCAACTACTTTAGACAAATGTGACCTGCATGCAAGGTACTCACACTATAAAAGCATTGCAAGAGGGGAGAAAACTTGAATAAGCACTTCTCTGTGATGCCCCCCCCCCCAATACACTGCTACCTCAATAAACAGTTGTGCCAGAAATATAGTTTTCCCCAATCTTCCTGGCATGACCACATTGTTTCCTGCTGTAAAATCCTTATTGTTATGTCAATCCTGCCTATTTTATTCTTGATGACATATAAAGGTCAAATATCTCATTTTATTCATCATTTATATCCTTAACCCCTCCTTGTGCACAGCACAGGTAGTCACTTTACTATCTTGTGTACATGAGCCCTAGACACAAAATTATTAGTTCTTTCATTTGCATTCTGCACTCCTGATTTATGATAGAAATTTCTAGTGTGTCAAGCAAAAGGTCTCTTTTCTGGAAGATGTTCTGATTTGGTTGTGCTGTTACCTTTGTTTCATTGCACTGTAAAATTTAGAAAAATAATTGATTATCTTTAATCCTGTTGTGACCAGAAGTCATTAAAGCCTAGATAACCAAGCCAAGTAACAGCATGGATTGGTTAAGTTTTTTTCAAAAAAAGTTTTGATTTTTTATTGGAGCCTGAGAAAAGAAAAATGTGGATGTTTTATGTATCTGGACATAATAAAAAGAATTATCTGATCCATAGCAGGTTCTAAAACCATCCTCAGGCGTAGAACACACATTTTACTGTGTCCATAATTAAAAAATGAATCCGAAGTAGAGAAGCCTTGTGTGAAAAATGAATTGCTCCCCTCCATGATTCCAAAGATTTTGAGACTTGTAGGTTTGCAATTAACATTTCAAATAAACATGTATAGTAGAACCTGGGAGTAAAGTAAGGTTTCTACCTTTTTGGAATTAATTTTCATGTGACATTTTTATGTTTTGCATTCTACAATTTTTTTGTATTATTTACAGGTATGTACATCCAGCAATCCAGTTTACTTATTGATGAAAAGTACCTGATCTGTTTTTGAAATTAATTTTCCTTCTTTTCTTCTTCAGATCAATGTGACTACTGTACGGAATAATCTACCCGAAGGAGATTTCTCTATAATGACCGAAATGCTTAAAAAATTTCTCAGTTTTATGAACCTTACCGTAAGTTACCTTTTTAAAATGCCAGTCATATGTTTAAACACCTTTGTGTACTACTTTCCTTCAAACGAAACCGTTCTGCCTGTCGTGTAAAAATTGTATCAATCAGCAAGGCGGATTTAGAGCATGGGATTTATATTTCGTAAACAATATTATTCATAGATCTCAGAAAATCTAAAATAAGACAAAGGTAAATTCTTGGAATAGATTGAGGAAATGACTTGCTAGCAAAGTTTCATGGAGTAATTATAGGGCAGGAGTCAGCTAGCTTATAAGTGAGTTTATAGCTGCTTTGACAGCTCTCATCATCATGGCTCAAATAGCAGAGGAATCATCCATAATTTTATGGCAAATGTACTGCTTAGTTTATTATTTTACCAGCTTACAAAATAAAGGTAATATGTTTCCTTTGCCGTGAAATTGTTCAGCTCAGGCATTTAGGTTGTGTTCACGTGCTGCTGATAGATCTGGGAGCCGAAAGTGATTTTGTTTTTTTTAAAAAAAAGTTGTTTTCTTAATTTTGATCCTCTGGTTCCGGAGCTTTTACTGTAGTACTAGTTGTGCAGGCTACATTGACGATGGCATTTTACAGGTGTGCCTTCTGCTGATTATCACCTCCTTCATCGATCATCATACTAATAAACAGTGTTGTCCAATATATTCATGAAAGTAATAATTGCTTTTGTCTGACGTGTGGCTATTTTCTTTTCTGTGTTACAGTGTGCAGTGGGAACAACAGGCCAGAAGTCCATCTCAAGAGTCATTGAGTATTTGGAGCACTGCTAGAATGCACCATTATCCACAGTCATTTAAAAATGCTGGATATACAACTCATGTTTAAAAAAAAAAAAAAAAAATCTAAAGACGCACTGAGTGCAGATTATCTGCTACTTACGTGGATAAGGCAAACAGGACTCTGATTTTGCAGTTTAATTGAGCATACGTTTGCCTCAACAACCAGGTTTTAGCTGAGCATACAGCGGCTTTTAATTCCAAGGACCAGAGAGATTCTATAGATGGAGAAGTGACCCGGCTGTTTTAATCATTGCAGTATTTCGGTTCCTTTGCGTTTCATATAATACCATTCAATGAGGTTTTAATTTCCCATTTTCTCATAGAATTTGGTTACGGCCAGTTAAAGGGAAAAAGAAAATAAAGAAAACATTTGATGGAAAATTGCTGCTGTTCATGCAACTGCTGTTTACTATCGAATACTGCATTTTATGCCAGCCAGGTACAAAGACTGCTCAGCTGGGATGAATTCTAACACAATATCTGGACAACGAGCTGCTTTTATGTGTTTCTTTTCTTTCTCCTTACCCACTCACTTTCTGATAGGATTTCAATGCTTCCAAAAGTACAAGAGATAAATGTTTTTTTTAGGATACTGTTGATAGTTTTCTTCCTCGGCTTCTTTATATATTTTTTTTTATTAGATTGCTCCAATCTTATGTTGTTCATAAAATGTATTTTCTGTATATGTACCCTTCCTTATTTTCTTTAATTTAAGATTTCTTGATACCTTTTAAGTAAATATGTTGTGACATTTGAAGAGCTTTGCAGCACCAAATTCCAAAAGGCATACCGGTAGACCCTGGTTATGAAGCGTGCAAGAGCACTAATACTACAGAAAGTGCTTTTGTCAATAGCTCAGTTGTACATTATGTGCCCAATTAGTACATAGGGATCTATTTTTCTATTTCTGGTGGTCCATCTCAGGTGTCATCTTGGACTAATGTAAATGAAAAGGGATGTGCCCTTTAGTTGACTTTTTGGGGAGTTATTAATCTTCCTTATTGGATAAGGAGTTAATCTAATCTTCCTTATTGCTTTTTTGCCACTTGCAGTGTCTTGTGTGGCAAGGAGGAACATGCCTTCAGCAGGCTTTGTATTTTAACATTTAGTCTCTTGTAACCTTTGCCGAATTGGAGGTTCGCAGTACCTTGACATTACCAGTTTTTAGGGCTTTTGTTCAGCAAACGAGAACAGCAGGCACTCTTTGTGAGAACATTGAATCGGCAAGTGTCAGACATGTTTATATCAGCAGTAGTGTAGGCCCTTGAAGAGCTCTCTGTGGAGAGTTTTTTTTTTTTGTTTCTTTTTTGAAGCTGGCGAATATTCCAAGATGAAAAACTTCAGCCTGAGGAATAGCGCTGCGTTTAAACCTCTAGGTTCATTGCTGTCGGCTTTGTGTACAACAGAGACTTTCTCTTCAAGGGTTCATCTGACATCCACCAAAACGGAACATTACGGTCTACCAAGAAGATGTTATTGAAGCCATAGAGGTGAATAACACCCAATATGCATTTCTGCCTGCAAAGAAAATGTTCAAGAAAGGTGGAGAAATGCTGTAGGTAGTTTGGCTTTTTGTAAAAAAAAAAAAAGAAAAAAAAAAGAATAATTAAAAAAAAAATAATTAAAAGAAAAAAAAATAGTTGAGGTTCTTAGCAATATTTATGTGAAAATGTTAATAAAATATATTCAGTTTTGAAAATTTCTTTCTAGATCTACTAATTTTGCACTTGTAATCTGTACAATTTTGATAGCAAAGGGTGTCAGGGTGGGATGAGGATGGGGGAGTTATGAAGGTTGTCAGTTTCACATTGAGAAATGTGAAAAGGTAAAACTAACTTTCCAAAGAGTGGCTTTATCTTTACCTTGGGTTTTTTTTTCTTTTATATTTGGATCATTGTGAAGTTTAAACTCGAACCACAGTGATTTTGGAATGTTTTGCAAGTAACTTATTTATTTGATTAAGTCATTAAAAGTTGTGCTGGGCCTCATTTATATAAAAAAACAATATATTTTGGATTGTAGATCTGGGCTGTGCTAATGGGTATCAAACTACATAAAACCTCTTCTTGTACTGAGTGGCTGTGACCCTCGAGGGTTTATCCTCTCCTACCACTGAGTTCCCAATGTTGACTGCCATTCTATAGCAAAAGCAATGTTCGTAGCCCAGTGTCTTGCAGCAATAGGCTGAACAGCTGCAAACACTCCAGTAGCCCTTGGGAATTTGAGAATCATCTGCTAAAAGTAAAGGTTATGAGCAACTCGGCCCCTGCCAGCCATAATCCCTCACTATCAAGTGGCGATATACAGCCCCTTTAAAACCTATAAATGAGGCACAGCGCTCTAAATTCTGACATGCATCAGTTGGATTAACCCACAGTTCAGCATTTCATTTTGCAGCCAAAACTGAAGCTTATTTTCAGCTGTGCTTGACAATAAACATGAGTGACCAAGGCCCCACTTATTATATTTATTTGTGACTGGTTTAACCGATGATTAGGACGACATGACGGCATTAGCAGCAACTTTAATACTTTTGTGTATTATCTTTGCTTGTTATTTGGAGACTTGCAGGTTATCGCTTTACTTTTGTTGGCACAACCAGATTGATTTATTATGTGTTGTCTTTTTAAATAAATTGGTTACCTATAGTTCTATGCACAATATTATAGGTAGTTTCATCGCCCTATTTGTTACATTGCACAGGTGTGATTATATGAACATGGAGGAGTCTCTAGGCTTGCATGGCTTTGCTGGCATTATGGCTGGTTGTGAGTATATCTGTATATGCATTTCCATATTTTGTTTGTGCACTGGTAGAATGGACTTCTGCCAGTGCATACATTGCAGCACAATTGTCATAAAACCAATCTATGCACTGTAAAGGTCTGTCTAAACCATTCATTCCTTTTTATGTGCAGTCGCTGTACAACAGCCTTGTTGGTAAATCTTAAGCCATTTGTGCAATGGCCTTGTAAAGTTTGTGGCCATCAGAATTGTCATACCTTGTGGCTAATGTAATTTAGAACAAACACGACAAGTATGTAACGTTGCAGAAACAAATGATAATTGGATGATCGCGTTCAGAGACTGGAAGCCTATTGAAGTCAGTTTAGAAATCGGACAGTCATACTGTATTGGCGTGAATTGGCAGCATTTCTCTGTTACTGTTTGGCTTTTCTCAGCAAGTGTATTGGCGTTCCTAGTTTGCTTTATAGAAACGACTCTGCTCCAGAATGATTTTGCTTTAGAGGAAGATTTCCCTGATCCTATTTTATCTGCTTTAAAGCCACATTACACAATGGTGACCTACTATGTATTTAAAGAATAAGTGCACCTTTTTAAAGGGGAGAAATATATTCTGAATGGAAAACCCAATTCAAGAGGTTGCATATGACTTCCTGCAGGAGTTTTACAGTAAGGATTGGGCTGATGGACAGTGAATCAGGTCACTCATAGAAATGAGAACCAATCTCAGAGCACTGTCTGGTCTTAGATTGGTGTAAAAAAGGGGGAACAAGCTGATAATACTTTATCTTAGTAGCTAGCACAGTACACTTATATAAACAAAAAGATAGGAGATGCATACAGCCACCATGTTGGCGTGTTGTAAGATCATTCTTTGGGAACAAAGACAGGTTAGCTCACTAACCTCAGTCCTATGAGAAAATCCTATCTTCGGAATGTGTACTACTGTCTGTGCGCGTATCTCCATCTTTTCTATGAGATCAGGCTTCAGTGTGAACTCCCTGAGCTGTGTTAATGCTGCTGTCATTACCCCCATGTGTAAACCTTCAAATCTCCTGCACCAATTGTTGTAGAAACTTGAACTTTTCAGGCTACACAGGGGACACTGAAAGCTGTTACTAAACGTAATTTCAGCCCCCTGAACAAGTTGCCAGATACTTTTCTCAATCAAGTGGAACTAAAGTGAAAATTAAAAAAATTACACCTTTACTTGTACTGATCCATGACATTTGCCACGCTGAACCCCAATTTCTGACTTTCAATAAATAAGCAATCACAGCCCCATACTTAGCTACAAATTAATTGATCCAAGGTTAAACAAAAACAGTACAGACTGATTTTAGGTTATACCCTTCTCTCCAGTTTACACATTTATCTGATAAACAATAAATTGACTGTTTCCCCATTTTGAAGTTTTGTGTTCTAAATCTTCTTTGAAAAAAAAAAAGATAAGAAAAATGTGCTAAGTCAACTGCCATTGTTCATTTTATCAAATGTGAACTTGAGGTTGGCTGGAGTTGCTGTGTAATGTCTTTAAACATCTCCAGTCTCTACAAGTCAGCGGTATGAATGCTGCATGCAGGGTGATACAGTTGGAGCATATAGAATCGGCTCCCATTCTCCTATAACGGTGCCAGACGTATTCACTGTCACTGTCTGTTCATCATTGTAAGTTGCAAATGTTTCAAAATTCATTATCTGGTTCCCTTTTTTGATAACGTTGACATCAATCTTTTTATTGGTTTTGTTTTTTGTTAGAGGAACTGTGCCAGCTACCCCATATTACCACGTTGAGGTCTTTGTATTCTGCAGCCAGGAGAGACCATTTCAATCAGAAACAGAACTAAGCAAACATGGCTGTCTATAGTACCGTGTTTCCCCGAAAATAAGACACTGTCTTATATTTTTTTGGGCTTCCAAAAACACACTAGGTCTTATTTTCAGGGTAGGTCTTATATACTTTTTTTAATGAAAAAAAAACACCATATTCATGTAGAACAATGTACATTTGAGAGTTTTATATGGTGACCCAATTGTAAATTAAACTCTTCATTGATTCATTGCTACCGGTATTGGTTACTGAATTCAGCATTTCTCTTCTTGCACTGTTACTGTATTAAATCAGCCAGCTTGTCCTTACAAACCTAAAATCAGCACAAAATGTGGCTGGGGCAATGATTGCTCACATTTTTCTTTTTTTTTTTTCTTTTTATACCATAATTGTGCTGGTTAAAATAAAAAAAAAAAACTTACCTTATCAGAAGACGCGAGCCGAGTTCCTGGCTTCTGACAGGCGAAGTGCATGTAATATCACTCCGCCTGTGACAGGAGCCGGAACTACAAGGCAAGCATCGGCTTTTGCGGCTCTGGAGTGTGTACGCCCGCTGTCTCCCGCTCGGTATTTTTTTTTTTTTCTACTAGGTCTTATTTTCGGGGTAGGTCTTATATTAGGGCAGGTTGGGGGAAAAGTGCTAGGTCTTATTTTCGGGGTAGGTCTTATTTTCGGGGAAACACAGTAGTAATAGGTAATATGCAGGTAGCTGATGAATGAAATTGATCTAATTGAGCACATAACACAATAGGCCTGATTTTTTTGTAATGCTCTCCAAATCTGGGGGAGATAGACTATCACAGGAGAGGCTGGATGATCCAGAAAACATTGTGTTGCTATTTAGAAGGCAAATATTTTCAATCCTTGAGATCCATTCCAGGTTTGGAGAGCTTTATTAAATTATGCCTAATATGATCTACAGTAACTTAGGTGTAAACTGACAGGCTCTCGAGATGTACAAAATGTTGTTATTTTAAAATGTGTCTTTTAATCCGTTCCTTTTATAGTTTCTTAAATATAAAATAAAATGAAAATGGTGGAGGGGGGGGGTCTGTAATTACAAATATCAGATGTGCAAGGTCTCAACACTGGGCATACTAGTTGCAAGATTTGTCGTGCAGACCATTGGGGATTTGAGATTGACCGTTGCCGACTAGGCGTTTAAGATTTGGACTAAATGTAGATTACGTTCCACCATTTGCTGATGTACTTTAGACGGTACGCAGTCCCACCTACAGTGACTTGTGAACAGTAAATAGGTTTGTGATATCACAGATTTTGTTCTCCACGGGATGGTAATGGAAGGTGCCGCAATCGCCTAAGTGTAAAGGTGGAAGCCATTTTGTCATTGTAGTACATGCTGAAAACTCCATCTAATACTTTGCTTTAAGGGTACTTGAAGCCTACTTGCAAAATAACCTGAAGTTTAAAAGTAACTTTTTTTCTCCACTGTATATATTTATGTAAATACAAGCCATTGGAGACTAGAATGGTAGAGTACTTTTCTGAATCCAATCTTATTTTTATTTTATACAGTATTTCTCAGCTGTGATATTTGGAGCAAAAGCCAACGGCAGGAAAATAAAAAATCAAGTTTGTACCAGTTTCATGAAGTATGTCTTTGGGTTTTTTTTTTGTAAATAATTTTAACTCAAATAAAAAAAATTGCTACTTTCAGTATACAAGTTGTTGGTTTCACTATATGTACAAAGTTTGTCTGAAGTCTGCAAATGTGTGCATGTGTGTGTAATATAGAGTTTCTCAACCAAGATTCCTCCAGGGGTTGCTAGGACTTCCTTGATTAATTTGTGTGTTTCAGGTTAGTTTAACTGACACCAATGATCTTCTTGGCTATCTGTAAGGGTGACATTCTTCCCAATGTCCAGCAATATAAGGCATTCTTCCTATTGCCTACCACAATGTGATGTAATGTACTGTGAGCTGTGGATATAGTAATTATATTAGGCGTTCCTTAATGACTTGAAAGTGATTTCAAGGCTTCCCGCATGTTTGAAAAACTGGTGTAATTGAAAAGTCCTGTGTGGTTATGAATAAACCTTATGAATTCAGTTCCTTCTGGCCTTTGTGGAATTTCCTTGGCTAGCTCAGCCTGTGGATCTTGTATCCTATGTTAAATATGGTGAAGGGTGAAGATCCCCCTCTCAACTTCTCCGGATGAAAAAAATGTGGAAACTGTACTTGGGTATGAGCGACAAGTCCTCGGACCCAGATCTAAGAGAAGGTTGAGTAGCCCATATTCTACATTTCTGCATTATCTTCTGAGATTTTGTGATGTTGCCTCTTGTGTTGCAGAAATCCGAGAAGTAAATCTGTACTTTTTCTGTTGGAGGAAGGAGTGTCACATGAAACGGGGGTGAGGGGCGGGACTTGCAAAATTATCAGGCAAGTGATAGTCTACAATATGTTTTTTGGTATCCCTTAACTCCCTTTTATAGAGCCACAACGTTGCAAGAGGAAATTCCTAAAGTTAGGGGGGAAAACCCTCTTAGGTATTGGAACAGGGACAGTGGGCGCCATGTCATTGGGGCACAGTTTTGTGCCTCAGCACATTATATTGCTTTTTTGATCATGGCTGACTGGCCAATTATCTGCTGTGAGTGCTGCACAGATTGTAAAGGGGGACAGGCTCGACTGATATTATCATGCACAAAACAGAACCAACTAGGACAATCCAAACATGTTTGCCTTGCACTATATATATTTAAAAAAATTGGAGGAGGTTAACATAACTATAGCACAAAACAAACAACTCTTATGGTTTGCCTAAAACGCAGGCAGCTCTTTTTATGTATGGTCAGCACTTTATGTGCCCAGCAGTAGGCTCCCAACAGCAGAAAAGAGCTAGACATGAGTCCACTTACATATAAAAAGCCTGTGGGCAGCTAAGACTAATGAAGTTTGGCTATCAGTAAATTGTAGACTTAGAAATAGAGGCTTTTGTAACTCAAAAAAGCTAAGCTAACAAAGTGTTTTCTTCATATATTACATAAATGCTCTCACCATAGGAAGGTGAGCATGCTAGAGGACACGCGTACACCAACAAAATTCTTGCTACATGGGTTACGTCCAAAAGGATTTACAACTTGGGTCTAAAAGCTAACATTCACAGCTAGCTGATGAATGTATGGAGAAAAAACCCCCAAGCTATATCATCTATCATACTATCCATTTAATCTATGTGAGGCCATGACTCTCTAAGCTCACTAGAAGCCCTGT
>NC_092867.1:40510487-40519603 GCF_032062135.1 Pyxicephalus adspersus | reverse complement strand
AAATGATCTCTTATTTGCCATAATATGCCAAATAGGCTTACTTTACAAATGTGCTGATGTTCCCCCTTTGTCTGGGAATGGTGAAACTGCCACAGATCCAACTAAATGAATCAGGGTTGTTTAGGCACTTATGACCAGAAACGGCAGAGCCAGACATGATCTGAAAAAAAAAAGAAATACGTGTTTAAGTAGAAAAATACATTTTGCTTATTCACTACGTAGAGCAGCGCACAACCTCTGACCTCAATGTCTTGCGTGTAAATAAATAGCCTATACAAATCCACACTACAGTAATCACATTAATGTAAGGCGAAAAAACCTGATGTGAAAGAAGAAAACTAGCTGCACTTTCAGAATCAGCATACCTATCTTAGTTTAAATAGGCTTAGAAATTGAAGTCAACACAAAATGTGTTAAAAATTGTTCCACAGTGTTATTTCATAATGTACAAAGCAAATTCAAAGGAATACAGCTGCAATTTAGGTGCACGTAGAATCCCAACCCCTTTAGAAAATTAACTCCATTTTATTTTTAGTATGGACTTCATCTAACACGATAGAGCAAAACCAACTCTGCGTCCAGCACCTCTAACTTTCTTTATTGTACAATTAGCCAACAAGTGACTTATAATATCAGTGCCTAGAGGATGATCTGATTTTATCAGATTATGCTTTGTAAGTCTGGTGTATCAAAAAGTCCCTTTTAAATAGTAATTTTGGAAGCAGTTAAGAAATGAATTCTTACGTGACGATTTGTTTTTTGGTATTGTACTGGGTCCAGACCTGCTGCATAGTCAATGGCCAAGAGCGACTTTATCCTACTCTAACAAAAATCATTTCATCTTCTCTATATAGTTCATGTATGGTGGAAACATCTAGTTGATGAAGGTAAATCTGCTTTATGCAGTTTAATTTGTAATTTATTTCAGCCCTTTTCTTAGTAATGACTAGAGGGACACCACGTGGGAAATTGTGAACTTTGAATACATTGACTGTCCCCATTCATGTGGTCTTTTATGCAAAGTGTATGTAGCCTTCCAGGTAGAGTGGGACAGGGGTTATATAAATGCATTTTTGGCTGTGTACCTTTTGGATGAATTCACCTTTTCTTCTTTTATTCTGATGACCATTGTCTCGGAGAGAACAAATAATGGGAAATCCAAAAAAAATAGACTGATTTACACCTCTCCCAACTACCTAGCAATATGGCACTAAACTACTCCAGTAGTTACCTCCCAGAATAATTACTAATTAAATATTTAATTAATTATTGGGCAGGTCATCTGGTCGTAATTGCATGTTTTAGAATACGGTAGGTCACCCACCTAAGAAATATATGCAAAGCACACTTGTTCAGATTAGAAGAGCTTTTGAGCTATTAGGATGAAATAACGAGAGAGAGAGAAAAAAAAAAACACCGAACTTTATACAAACTCCTAAATCCTATAATACAAATCACAAAGCCCCCATCACAAAATTATTGATAATAAACCATTTGAGTACAACATCAAGAAAAGTTAAAGTCCAGCCATATCCAACCAGGGTTCCTCCAGAGGTTTGCTAGGGGTTCTTTGAACTGTGGCTGTTTTACCTCCCATTTGATGTTTGCTTAATGCGTACCTAAACTCAACATTTTTACTTTACATAGAAAGGTAGACAACAAGTGCAACACCAGTGATCAGGACTTAATGGGAGCACAGAGCCTCCCAGGATATCTGTCATGCATCCCGGAAGGCTCTGGCTGCTCCTTTTGTGCACGCTTGATCTCGGGCATGCACAGAAGGGACATTTTTTCCCCAAGGGAGAAGATGCTGATTTCATACATGTGTAGTGAGATTGGTTCTTTTTTTTTGCCCCTTTCACATCGACTACGTCACCCGATCTGCACAGTGCAAGACTGGGTGACGTAGCAAAGGGGAGAATAGAAGATGGTGGCATCGGACCCTTCCTCTACGCCAGGACGAATCTCAGGATCATGCGGGACTCGATCATAAGAAGGACCAGCGCCATCGGTAAACAGTATTAAAGGTAAGTGTATTTTTCTTTTGTTTGTTTTTAGTTTAGTTCCTCTTTAATTTAGAAGCCAACACCACTCGGTAGAGCGAGCTGTATGACTCTAACAATGTTTGTTGGTGTCCATATGGGTTTTATTCTAGCATTACATACTTGGGGTGCATTCATCCAATTTAAGAAGCTTTTTTCCCCAATTCCCCCCTTTAAAAACATGGCTTTAGTACGAGTTCCCCAAGAGTTGAAAATGATTCCTCAGGTGTTTAAGAAAGACTGGTAAAGTCAGAGAGTTTCAGTTGGCCAAGTCTGTGTACAGCAACATTATTTGTCAGCTGAATACATGAAAATACTGAGTGACCAGGTTTAACCATCATTGGATTTTTTTCTTTCCTGATAGCATTTGAGTATTCCAAGATGAATGACAATGTCTTGATTCATTGGGTTCTGATTGTGAAAGAGTGGTCTAGGGATAACAAGGCAACACATGTATTAGCCACCAAAGAAGTCCAGATTTTAATCCCATTGAGAGTCATTTGGATGCGCTGGAGAAGACTTTATGCAGGCAAATTTAATATTAACAAAATTATTGTTACT
This sequence comes from Pyxicephalus adspersus, assembly GCF_032062135.1. Classification (NCBI taxonomy): domain Eukaryota; kingdom Metazoa; phylum Chordata; class Amphibia; order Anura; family Pyxicephalidae; genus Pyxicephalus; species Pyxicephalus adspersus. The sequence continues at coordinate 40,517,000 of NC_092867.1, read as the reverse complement.
TTCAAACTAAAAGCAAAATGCTTCATTCCACCCAACATATATTACAATTTTTATAAAACCATCTATATCTCAATTTATCACACTTTCAGGAGTGGCTATGTTGTGAAAACTGCCCACTCATAGCAATTCTGTGCTGTCATTTTGACAGCCAGTAGTTGCTGCTGCTTGTGGCAGAGAGGTTGGCAGCAAGCTAAGAGGAGCAAGAGGTAGATATTTTCTTTCTTGCATCCTAGATATAAAGTCCTTACGTGGCTAAATTTATTTTAGGATGGGCAGTTCTGAAGATTACCAGAATTTTTGGACTGGTCCAGGATCATTCTATTTTGTTTTTGTTTGTTTTTTTTATTATATTGGGTGCTGCACTACTGTCCTATAAAAATGTGATTTTCTTTTTAAGCAGCTGTTTTAATTTTTTAGCTGATTTTTTTCCTACTAGAAGTAGTAGTGTAGTTAAAGCAACACTAAATCTAATGATGCTGCAATTTCTGTGCTTCATTAAATGTCATAGGATTGAAGTGTTATTCAAGTAATCTTATTGCCAAGAGTATAACTCTGTAAATCAGGGTTTCCTCACTGTTCAGCTTCTTGTCTTTATCAATTCTCTAAGTCCCTAGGAGACTTCCAGCTCCCTGTGACAGGATTATGAGTGAGCTACCTCCCTGTGAACAGTGCAATTACTTGACATTTCTTTTGTAAATGTGCTCTTTTCTACAATAATGTGAATATGTTTCCAAATTTAAACTGCACATTTAGTAGTTGCTAGGTGATAAAATGGTAAATGCATTAGAGGACCCCTCCAGTAAGAGAACTCTCATCATGCTTGTTAGAAAAGGCACTGCAGCCAATGGCTGTTGAGGGGTGGCTTTTGCAATTTTATGTAAATAGTGTCCTACCCAGTAAACCAGGGCTTGTGTAAGAATGAGCCTGAAAGGTATTTCCAAATAGATGATTTGCTGTCTGCAGAGGGGATGCAGTTTGGGATAGGAGCCCCTCTTGCCTATGCATTGTCTCTTACACTTTGCAGAATTTTGTTGTAGCACACAGGTACAGGTTCAGCACGCAGCTGTAAAAATGACAGCCAAATCCTGTTCCTTACTAATTTACGAATAAAAAGATATATATATATATATATATATATATATATATATATATATATATTTTTATTTATTTAATCTTTTTATTTGTAAATTAGTAAGGAACAGGATTTGGCTGTCATTTTGACAGTACAGCTCTCCTAGGGTATATATTTTCTAGATATATATATATATATTAGAGAGCATTCCACATTTTAGTTGTCACTGGAGCAGATGCCTCTATGGAATATACATTTAATCAATTACTACCCCCATAAGTTTCTAAAACTGTCAAAATGTTGGCTTTAAATATGCCAACCTGAAGACAATGTATATAACATAAGATAAGCCTATCTGAAGCTTCTTCTCTTACCTTTCCTATAAGATTTCATAGACTTTATGTACCTAGAGGTTTAATAAAAAATATATACAACACGCCAATAGGTTTTCAACATGCAGCATGTGCTTTGACAAAATATGTACAGATGCAGGTACATATGTTGTAAGTTACTAATTTACGTGGATAAAGTAAAACTAACATGATGCCATTTATAAATTGTTATATGGCAGGTTATTAATAAAGAGGATTTATATAGTGCCAACATATTACTCAGCTCTGTACAATACAGCTCTGAGACCAATATAGACAGTGACACAGGAGGAGAGGATCCTGCCCCAAGGAGCTTACAATCTAGGAGGTGGGGGAAGTATCACACAATAGGAGGAATGAGATGCTTTATCCATCGGTGTAAGTTGGGTATGTTGCACATTTGTATTACTGCACATATACATATTACCAGGAACTTCACCAAATTTGCATCTTTATATTACTTTATAATTTTCATTTATTGCTTCAATAAACATATTACACCACCCGAAAATCCTATGTTGCTGTTTTTCATGCTTGCTCTGGTATTTTTTGCCAGGTTCCTTGCCCACATTTTTCCAACATCTTTGTGATCCAACTTTCTCTTCTTGCTTTTCAGCAGCTGGTCTCCTAACAATGTGGGGCCAGATGAGCAAAGTGACATCCGGGCCCTGGGATATGTGACGTGACATATGTGACCCCAGGAGGCAGTAGGCAGAATTTAGCAGCCTGTCAATCAAATTTTTAGAGACTGGAATAGAGAAAGGGGCGGACTGAAAAGCAAAGAAAAAACATCAGTAAGACAAGTTAATCAATAATAAAAAAAAAAATATTTAAAAAGGGGGGAACCATTGAATTTATTGTAATACAACTCCTAGCTGGTCAAGATGATTCTCTAGCCATTCCCTAGTTCATTATAGAAACTCCCAGTTAAAAGTTCACTAACCACACATGTGGACTTAGTGTGGTTCAAACTTTAAAAAGTTAGAAAAACAAGGAGGCTTCTTCCAACCCAGCTGAAAGTAAAGTATAGCAAACTTCAACTCTCAATAATTGTGTAGTATGAGGACCTGCCTAATTCTTCCTAGTGTGTGTGCTGCTTCCTCCATCTTTTAGATTGTAAGCTCTCCTGTGTCACTGCCTGTATCTGCTATTTGCAAACCCTATCAAATGTACAGCACTGTAAATTTGTTGATGCTATATAAACACTATTAATAATAATAATAAGAATTATATATTAATTAAATGCACTATGATGAATGATCTAGAGTCTTACTTTGTTTTTTGTTTTGTATTTTTTATCATCACAACAGTAAGCATTACCCAGCAGTATAGCTTTAAATGTGTGGTTTGTGCAGAGCAGCTGCACCTGAAATGATAATGACACAGAATTTGCAGGGAGTGGCAATTTAAGTGCAGAATTAAAACTGCTTTTATCATTTTATGGGAAGAGACTTAGCATAGGGTGGAGGTTAAATTATATTACAGTTCACACTGAGTCATTTCACATAATATATGATCTTCTGCATGGAGCCATATTCCACTAATTATTGCTTCCTCAGCTACTAAGAAATGTTTTCATTATCTGATATTCTTTGCTTAATTATTTGCTGGTATTATTATAGTATAATTGTATTCTTTGAATGCATGCCTACTAATATGCAAATGTTGACCTTTTTAAAAAGTCAGTAGCTGCACTCTTTGTCTATTACAATTGTTTTACAGACAAATAGCAGTGCCATATGATTATTACTGGAAGGACAGAGGCATCACTGACATGCTGGTTGTGAATGACAGCCTGCCTTTTCTTTTTCAATACTCTGTAAGAGGTAACATGGAAGCACCCAGTGGGAATAAATGGACCCCTGGGGATAGACCACCTTGTTTGGTCACTGATAAAATAGTTTACAGACTTAATAGGTTTCTGTAAAATTGTGATGATACTGACCTCTCCTTTTGAAAATACTAATTTGCTTGCTTTCAAAATGATCCTGTAGCTTCAGTACATTAAAGTCATTGGGCCTGATTTATTAAAGCTCTCCAAGGCTGAAAAGAATATACCGTATTTTTCAGACCATTAGACGCTCCGGACTATAAGACGCACCAGGTTTTCCGCACGGGAAAACAAGAAAAAAAAAATTCATTTGATTTCCCCTGAGATCCAGCGTGCGGCACTTGTGCCCGCCCATGAAGGCGGCGCCGATCGGCATTCATGAAATCAATCGGCGCCGCCTTCGTGGGCGGGCACAAGTGCCGCACGCTGGAACACAGGGGAACACAGAGGAGGAACACAGACATTGGCTGCTATCTGCCTCTGTCTGTGTTCCTCCTCTGTGTTTCCCTGAGATCCAGCGTGTGGCACTTGTGCCCGCCCATGAAGGCGGCGCCGATCGGCATTCATCAAATCAATCGGCGCCGCCTTCGTGGGCGGGCACAAGTGCCGCACGCTGGAACACAGGGGAACACAGAGGAGGAACACAGACATTGGCTGCTATCTGCCTCTGTCTGTGTTCCTCCTCTGTGTTTCCCTGAGATCCAGCGTGCGGCACTTGTGCCCGCCCATGAAGGCGGCGCCGATCGGCATTCATCAAACCAATCGGCGCCGCCTTCGTGGGCGGGCACAAGTGCCGCACGCTGGGACACAGGAACACAGAGGAGGACACTGGCTGCGGGGACCGGCGGGGATACAGGTAAGTAAAAAAATATGCATTCAGACCATAAGACGCACCCTGATTTTCCCCCCACTTTAGGTGCGTCTTATGGTCCGAAAAATACGGTACTTTCATCAGTGAAGCTGGGTGATCCAGCAAACCTGGAATGGATCTGGTCCAGGACTCAAAACATTTGCTTGCTAGAAGAAATACATTCCAGATTTGCCGGATCACCCAGCTTCACTGATGAAAGTGTATCCTCTCCAGCCTTGGAGAGCTTTAACAAATCGGGCCCACTGATCTAAGTATGCAGGGAGCTCTGAATCCACTATGGCTTTCCTAAGGTCTGCACTGGCGTCATTAGTATTTCTCAGGTTCTCTTTAAAAAGAAAGTCTAGTATATAAAATCAGTATACAGAAATACAAATGATTTAGCTATTTTCCAAACTTCTCACAGATGGTTCTCTATGTTGGCACATGGAAACATCGTGCTCGACTATAATATGTACATTGAGCAAAGAATATCAAGGGTGATCGTTTTCCTAAATTCTAGTTCCCTGCCTATTATGCCGACCCATTTGGTCCATTTTTTCATTTAAAAAATTTCTCAGAAAATGGTAAGGAGGTAAAACAAGGTAAACATATCACAAAAAATACATGTGTATGAGGATTCATATTTCTTATCTATATATGTCGCAACTCCTAACACTAAATGTAAAGGGTCAGCATGGCAGCCAGGGGAGATCCACAATGGCAACATTCACCTTTCTCTCATGACGGGTCTCCTTTATTATGTGTATTATTATTCTTTGTATTATTATTATTTGCCATTTTATTTAAAGTGGTTCATGAGACATGTTTCAATTACAATTAAGGGTGCATGCTAATGCTTTGTCTCTGCTATAGTCCTTGGTTGGGTTCAGCTAAGGGTACAAAGGCCAATTATCACATTCTCTGCTGTGTGTTTTTTTTGTCTGTAACATATACCCTCTAAAGTGTTTTTTGTTTAACAATATATTGTAATATATTACAATGTATATTTACAATGCATTTTATGTTTTTTGTTTATTCTATTTTTAAATACACTTTACACAGCAGTGTTTACTGGATTATAATGTGATATATATTGTGTTATACATATGTATTATACATGTGTTATAATATTGTAATTGGGTATATAGGGTTCTGCAATCAGTCTTCCAGTGCTGTAAATATATTCAAATATTTAGTTTCAGCAGCCTAACTGAAAAAAAAACTTCCTGCAGATGATTTAGCAATGTTGGCACTTGTGGTTTATTCAAATACTTTTCTACATGAACCATTGGGCTGTATACTGATTATAGTTAAGCAGATTTCTACAATATCATGTAAATATTGCTTGCCAGATGATGTACACTGGGGAAATACAAAACCATTCTACAGCTCATCACTTTAGAAGGCAATGAAAAAATGTGGATGGGTAGAGCGCCATCTTGTGGATCAGATGAAGACATTACATGCAAACTGCACAATTCATGTCTGATGTTATTTAAGGTCTGCTCTTGTATTCTCTATATACTATATATGCTTTTGTATACTAGAAAAAGGTTGTAACTGGTAATCATTTTATCTTTTTGGAGGAAGGGGAGCTCATTTATTCATATTATGCTTTTTTTGGATCCTTAAACTATGAACCTTTTTTTGGTAGATTTAAATGTGGTGGTTTTAGTTGTCATTGTCATAGTCTGTTGGTTTATATATGCACAAAGTCAAAATGCACTTTGCATGATCATTCACAATAATAATAACCACATCCTATTTCTATTACATGTAATTTGGATTTATGAAAGTAATCATCCTTCCTACTACTGATTTTCTGGCTACATAATGATTTATGTTTTTAGGAGATAGAAGAGCAGATCCATTTAGTGGAGAACTGAGCAGAGCTAACAACACAAAATGTCTTTGTGTTGTCAGCCCACAACAGGAATTAGAAAGGGGTGGATTTCTGGCAGATCAATGGTATTTTTCATTACATAGAAAAGGGGTAAAACATTGGTAAATGTGCATGTACTGCAGAGATGTATGACTTGTGTTTCCCCTGTTGTACAGTAAAAAGAATATTACAGTGAAATCAATGTTGAAACTTTCATGACACTGCAGTAGTGTGAAAGCATCATTACACAAATACATAATAGTGACCACTACAAACCCTCAGTTCTAGTAAGGGAACAATATATTTGTATTAAAATTTTTTTCATGCATTAGATCTTTATAAAGCTAAAAAATGTAAAAAAAAAAAAAAGGGTGGAGAGAGGGGGTCAAATTGACAAAACTTGATGATTGTTTCAAAAGAAAATTCATTGCAACACTTTTATTTGATTTTGTCATTCTAAATAAGTAATAGCTAATTTTCTTATTAGTACAGTGAGATATGAAAATA
>NC_092867.1:40496216-40510051 GCF_032062135.1 Pyxicephalus adspersus | reverse complement strand
GTGGATGGGACAGGTATGGTCGGATCTGCTGTGGATGGGACAGGTATGGTCGGTATCTGCTGTGGATGGGACAGGTATGGTCGGTATCTGCTGTGGATGGGACAGGTATGGTCGGTATCTGCTGTGGATGGGACAGGTTTGATCGGTATCTGCTATGGATGGGACTGGTATGGTCCGTATCTGCTATGGATGGGACAGGTATGGTCGGTATCTGCTATGGATGGGACAGGTATGGTCGGTATCTGCTATGGATGGGACAGGTATGGTTGGTATCTGCTATAGATGGGACAGGTATGGTCAGAGCTTGATGTGCGTTGTAAATGAGTGAAATAAGTATTTGATCCCCTATCAACCAGTCTGGAGACTGGCTGGGCCACTCCAGGACGTTTATCTGCTTCTTCTTCAGCCACTCCAGCCACTTTTGTTTCCGTGGCTGTGTGTTTTGGGTCATTGTCATGCTGGAATACCCATCCACGACCCATTTTCAATGCCCTGGCTGAGGGAAGGAGATGCTCACCCAAGATTTGATGGTACATGGTCCCATCCATGCAGTGAAGGTGTCCTGTCTCCTTAGCAGAAAAACACCCCCAAACCATAATGTGTCCACCTCCATGTTTGACAGTGGGAATGGTGTTCTTGGGGTCATAGGCAGCATTCCTCCTCCTCCAATCACGACAAGTTGAGTTGATCTGACCACAAAACTTTCACTCAGTTCCCCTCTGGATCATTCAGATGTTTATTGGCAAACTGCAGGTGGGCCTGTACATGTGCTGTCTTGAGCAGGCGGACCTTGCGGGCTCTGCAAGATTTTAGGCCTTCACGGCGCAGTGTGTTACCAATTTTTTTCTTGGTTTTGGTTACCAATTGTTTTCTTGGGACTATGGTCCCAGCTGCCCTGAGATCATTGACAAGTTCCCCCGGTGTAGTTCGGGGCTGCTTTGTCATTGTTCTCAGGATCATTTCAACTCCACGAGGGGAGATCTTGCATGGAGCTCCAGGCCGACGGAGATTGACAGTTATTTTGTGTTTCTTGCATTTGCAAATTATTGTGCCAACTGTTGTCACCTTCTTACCAACCTGCTTGGCGATAGTCTTGTAGCCCAGTCCAGCCTTGTTTAGGTCTACACTCTTGTCCCTGACTTCCTTAGACAGCTCTTTGGTCTTGGCCATGGTGGCTAGTTTGGAATCTGATTGATTGATTGCTTCTGTGGACACAGGTGTCTTTTATACAGGTACTTTAACAAGCTTGGATTAGGAGCACTCCCTTACAGAGGGTTCTCCTAATTTCAGCTTGTTACCTGCATACAGTGAGAACACCTGGGAGCCTGCAATCTTGCTGGTTGATAGGGGATCAAATACTTATTTCATTCATTAAAATGCACATCAAGTTCTGACTTTAGAGCACTGGGTTTTTGAGGGTGCTTTTGTTGTTATGCTGTCTCTCACACCTACAATAAACCTACCATTACAAATATAGACTGGTCATTTCTTTGTCCGAGGGCAAACATACACAATCAGCAGGGGATCAAATACTTCTTTCCCTCACTGTATTGAGCATCAGCGATTTGTATATTGGTATTACTACCAAAAACACAACCAAATCAAAAATATATCCATATCAAGGAACACAAAATGTAAAAATAAATAAATAAGTATGTTTTTAAATCAAGTAAAAATGGTCAAAAAAGTCAGTCTTGGAAGATGATGCTATAAAGCTGCATGAGTAGAATCTAAAATGAGGAGTTTACAAAATAAGTATTCTGTAAAAATATCTGAACTGTAATACAGGAAAGTACCTGCTAGAAGCAATAGTAGAACATGTTTGCTGCGAGCGGTGTCATAAGCAATAAGCTTATCTGTAATGTCCATGTCCTGATGCTAGACGCTTTGCTTCAATGCCTCTTTGTAATAACTGTAGCCAAATAGTGAGAGCCTGCAACAAGGTACCATATTTCACTGTTCAGCTACTATTTAAATTCTATGGAGACTTGGCTTCTTCCAATATTTATCATACATACAGACATCCAGGCACGGTGTCTAGCATCGAAACATGAACATTAGAGATAAGCTTCTGGTTTATGATAACACTCGACCCGTTGTATATGTTACACTACTACTCAAAGCAGCTACTTTTGTAGGTTTCCCACTCTTAAAGAAAAATCACATCAGCCATAAATACAGTATAAAGTTGAAAGTGCTGCAAATTTGAGCAAATATATAATTCTTCAGTATATATATGTCTTCAGTAAGCATGAGCTTCTTTGGCAAACCAGAAATCAATAATGGCTGCTGTTTGGGAAGATAGAGGACTAGAGTTATACATTTTTCAGAAATTCTAGCATTTCTAAAATGTAGTTTCTTCTTGTTTTATTTTTACAGATAATAATACTAATATATGCAGTGCACCATCTAGTAAATTAATGAGAGATTTTTATCTGTAAAGAACCAAGGGATGCAGGGTGGTATCTGTTTTTGAATGACTAAGAACTTGCTGCCGGGATAGGCATAGGCAGGGTGGATATTCAAGAATTCTTGTTCGTGTTGCATGTGTAGTTCTTACTTTCATAGGAGTAACTGGATGTACCAGGTTCTCCCTTCTGGTGGGGTAGGGTAATGCAGACTGACTCAGTCCAATTCTTCCAATAGTCTTTGGGTAATAATAAATAAATCCCAAGCAGCAGGAGAGTTGGGTTTTAGCGTTCCAAGGCAGACACGATCAGAAAGACATTAAAAAGACACACTAGGATTCTCACAGGCGTCCCGCTGTACTCTTTTTGGACTCTAGTTGATAGGCATTCTTCTCAGTGTCTATTTACGTCGATGGATATGAGGATACAACTATGGGATGAAGCATCCCCTGTCTAACAGTTCTGAATCTAGAGCCCTTTCTGTTTTTTTTTCATCCTTTTCATGGGGAAAGCCAGAAGGCAGACATGTCAGTGAACCTCTAGACCCCACAACACTCAGAGGCCACCAGGATTACTGCATCTTAAACCCCCGGCTGAAAGGGGCCAAGCTGTGCCCTAAATCTTTGGGAGCTTTGTTACTCCTCCAGAGTAGGCCCCTTTGTCTTAAATCTCCAGATATTTATGCTCTTTCACAAACCCACCTCAGTGAGGAACAATGGGAGAGGTTCTATCAAGATATAAAGGTGATGGAAAAAAGGTATCAGGGCAGATGGGATAGACACATGATGGCAGACTACTGCTGGGGCCTCCAACATGATTGTCCTGATCATCAGCATAAAAGGAAGTCATACAAACGGAGTTTTTCAATGACTTCTTTGTGATTAGTTCTGTAAATATACTGAATATAGAATATATTAACGTTAAGTATTTCAAAAATTTAATTTTGTATAGGGAGGAATATCTAGTTTAATTTTGCCTAATTTTCATGTTTCATGAGTTTTCTATGAGGTTACTATTGAGGTAATTATTTCAAAAACTAGAACCAATCTAGCAAAACCAATACCATATTTGGAATCTGTGCATCAAACATAACCTAAAATGACTGTAATTTGTTTGGCAAGAAAATGTTTGTTGACCAGTGTTTTATTTTATTATTAACCACCTGGGCGTTACACTGATGTCTATCAATCCAATACAAAATGAGAACAAAATTCAAACTCTCATTATGTATTGGATTGAATACAAACTCCTGTATCCAATCCAATACAAAATGAATGAATGAGTTTCAATTTGAATTTCCAGCACACGCGCCGACGTCATCGCACACACAAGAAGCCGGCCGGCTTTTTTTTTTCCTCCGCCGGCCGGCTTTTTGTTTCAGAGAGCACCTGGCGCTGGAAGGAGAACGACGCGGGACGATCAGTGGGACCAGGTAAGAAGCCGGCTGGCATCTTGTGTTCTTGTGTTTTATTTTTACACGGAAAAGTACGGGCTTAACGGTTGGGAGGTTAATAATAATGTTAATAATAATAATAATAAACTTAACTATTAGAATTATGTGCGACCAAATACAGTATTTATGTTATTACAGACCAGAATATTGTTTCTTTGAAACAGTAGGACTGTGTTAAAGTGTTTCTGGCCCATGAACAGAAATGCAATTAATATGAGGTTCTTATATGTGGTGGTTACAATAGTTTTGCTTTTTCTTGCCAGTCTTGCCAATAACAGTTTTCTTTATAGTATGACAATGCTCACTTATTGCACTGTATCTATTGGGGAGCAGCAATGTCACCTTAGAATAGGAAGTGCATTAGGACTGCAGAGTGCTTCCATAAGTCTTCGATTGTGTAACTTAGGGGGATGGATTTAGTGGTTAGCAAAAATAATATGATAATGTTTGAAATAAAACAGAATAATGCACAGGACAGAATTTTTTTCCGTAATATATTTTGTTTTGTACTTACTAAACAGGTATAACAAATCAATTTCAATGGCATATTTAAAAGACTTAGAGAGCAAATAAGGTTGCAGGTTTTGGTGGGCTTTAGTGCTAAGCCGTTGATACATTCCCAACCTGTTACATAAAAGCACTCTGTCTTGGCACAATTCTTCTACAATATCTGTAAATGGTGTCAGTGCTGATGTGTCATAGGGGCTTCCTATTACTTTAGCTTTCAGGTTAAGACAGGACGAAGCTAATTTAACTTTGCCCTTTCTTCACCTGCAGCAATATACTACTACAACTGTGATCTATGTTTGCTGCTAACAGTGAGCAATCATCACTATTGTAAGTGACCTGAACTGATGGGCTGCAGGGGGAGAGTTGGATCAGGTTGTCAAACCAAACCTGCCATAAAGAAAGTAAATAAAAAAACATCAAATAGAAGGAAAATATGCTAAATATAAATGAACCTCTTTGCTGGTGAATCCCCGGTTTTCCATACACGGTATGCCCAATGTTGGCTTTAACTGTGCAAGTGTGAAAAACCTAAGCAAGTACATTGTCATTTTTTATTTTTATTTTACGGACTGCAAACCTGTTGCATGCAGATCTCTTTTTTTGCAAACCTGGATTTACTAAGGGTACCTGCTGAAAACTATGCGCTTAGCCACTCCTGTGCCCATAGCATACTGCACCAGTAGTGTCGTACCACCAGTAGTGTCGTACCACCAGTAATGTCTTACCACATAGAATGTCACACATTTTCACACTGTGGTTGCAGTTATATTGTGGTTCTATCAATATCAACTGCTCATCCCTGTGCACTCCATGTACTTGAATGGGAGGGGGCCTCAGTTAAACCTCCAGCATAATGCCGTGGTTCGACCCTAAATGGCCCTACAAAATAATTTTCCTATGTGCGTCACATCACAACGTTCAAAGGGGAAAAAAGTAAAGGTTGTAAATGAAGACTTTTACTTTATTGCTATTTAGGGAAGTTAAGGGAGAGAACTTGAAAGCAGTATTCTATGAAAATACTGGTCAGCCCCCAAAAATGGTTAAACACTTTAATTTGTAACAAATGACAATGCCACCAAAACATATCTACAGATCCTTATTAAAAAGACCATTCTGCATTTTATTAGTATATTAGTATATCTTTTCACCTCTGACATTCACAGACAGGCCCTCCTCTTGAGACGTGTCCTATTTCTTTATAGAAGACTAGTTACAAATAAAAAGGATCATTAAGTGTCCATTTGATTTCCCAGCAGCCTATCAAATGAAACAAGCATCAGACTAAAGTCCTTTTCTACCCCCTGCCATTCTAACATCAAAAGAGATCCAAATTGTCCATTGATCCTTCTCTTTTCTATAATCATTATTTACTGGGAAATCACATCCCATCCCCTCCAAACACTGCCTATCCTTTACTACTTTTTCTAGTGCTGTTCTTCATCTTACACTGTAAGCTCATTAAGAAGGACGCTTTATCTCATTGTGTTGTTTCATACTTGTTATGTTTGTAGTTTATAGTGTGTTCTTCGTAATTAATTCCTTTACAGTTTTGGTGTATATGTTGATGCTATTTAAAAGATATACGCACTTGAGGTACACTTCTTCTTTTCTCCCCAATACCATTATTTACCTACCTACAATAACACTAGTCAGGGAAATTGGCTGCTTGGGTTTCCAAGAATTGAAAAAAAAAAGGCTAAAATAATAGGGAATCCTCAATGATGTTCTAGAACTTGCAATTTTAATTGACTCTGATTGGATCCAATAACCCCTATTTAGATCAAGTATCTAAGAAAATGCGCAAGTCTTCCCTAGACCACCATTTCCATGGTGCAAGCAACAGAATAAAGAGATGTTAACTGATACAGCCAATCATTGTACAGAAAGAACCATGATATTAATGATTGTGGCTAAGACATGTCTCTAAAGAGATGGCTTGCACATACATCAAGAAACAATGTAGTTAGTAAAGGTTATAATTGATATATCTCCTTCCTAAGACCTTGAGAACCATAGTCATATGTCACACAAAGTGCTCTTTTTTTTTTTTTTTTTTTTTTTTTTTTTTTTTTATAGGTAAAAGTGACTGCATACAGCTTTGATGGAAAATCGGCATGGAAGTAAAGCTTCTGGAAGAGGCTGAAAATTGTAACTGTGAGCTGTGGGAGGGATAATCAAACAACATTGATATTTTGGTACCGGATTTTACCGGAGTCCATTTAGCATGCTTTCTAGTTATCTTCTACTACATGAAACTCTACAGTTTGCATAATGTTAATATGTGTGATATCTCAATAGCATATCTTTTGTTTAAGTTTGTTAGGTTGATGGTTTCTCTGATATTAGTTCATTGAATTGGGATCATCATATTATTCCTATAACTATTATTTTTATTAATAATAATAATAATAATAATAAACAGCATTTATATAGCATCAACATATTACACAGCGCTGTATATTAAATAGGGGTTGCAAATGACAGGCAGACACAGACAATGACACAGGAAAAGCAGAGGACCCTGCACCGAAGAGCTTACAATCTAATGGGAAATATGTAGTGGTGATAGTAGAAAGGGTGATAGAAGACAGAAGAAGACCAGTAGGCAAGTTTGAAAAATGGCTTTTGAGTGCTCTTTTAAATTAGCAGAAAGTAGGAGAAAACCAAATAGAGGAAGACTATTCCAAAGATTTGGGGCAGCTCTAGAAAAGTCTTGGAGCCCTCTGTGTGATGAGGTTATAGGTTATATAGGTTGAGTGAGAAAGTCATTAGTAGGTCAAGAGAGCAGCTAGGGGGGTATTTTCTTTTACCAGGTCACAAATGTAAATGGGACAAGAACTGTGCATGGATTTAAAGGCAAAGCACAAGAGCTTGAATTTGATTCTAAAGTGAAATGGAAGCCAATAAAGAAAAATACAAAGAGATGCAGTGGAAGAGGAGCGGAGGGAAGGATGGATGAGTCTGGCTGCAGCATTCATAATAGATTGTAGAGGAGAGAGTCGTGTTAGTGGAATACCAGAGAGAAGGATGTGACTGTAGTCCAGACGAGATATGATAAGAGCGTGAACATGGAGTTTTGTGGTCTCTGGGGAGGATTTTGGAGATGTTGCGTAGGTGAAAGTGACAGGACCTGGAAATGTTCTGAATATGGGGGGTAAATGAGAGGGCAGAATCGAAGCCAAGACAACGTGCCTGAGGGGAGGAACGAATACCAGTGTTGTTAACAGTCAGAAATATGTCAAGGGGAGATTTGGAATTTGAGGGGTCAGGGGGGATGATGAGTTTAGTTTTATCTAGCTTGAGTTTCAGAAATCTGTCAGCCATCCATGACGGGAGTCAGGCAGCATGAAACCTTATCCAGGACCGAGGGGGACAAATCAAGGGTGGACAGATAGATTTGAGTGTTATCAGCACATAGATGGTACTGTAAATCAAAGGAGGATATGAGACTGCTGCGAGAGAAGGTGTACAGAGAAAAGAGAACCGGTCCAAGGACTGACCCTTGGGGAATGCAAACAGGGAGGAGAGTAGGAGAGGAGGAATTACCATTGATAGAAACTTGATTGTAGCAGTAGATCGGGAGGAAGCAAACCAAGAGAAAGCAAAGCCACTGATACCAATGGAGCACATATTTTGGATAAGAAAGGGGTGATCAACCGTGTCAAAAGCAGAGGAAATATCTAGGAGAAGGAGGAGGGAAAATTTGCCTTGTGACTTAGCTCTGTGGAAGTCATTGGCCACTTTAATGAGGGCTGTTTTGGTGGAATGGGCAGCTCGAAAGCCAGACTGGAGTGGTTGAGAGAGTTGGAGTTCAGGTAATCGGTGAGTCTTTTATAGACAATGTGCTCAAGATGGTATCTAGAAGGTAGGGAGGGATCTAGAAAGGGTTTCTTCAGGATAGGGAGAGTAATGGCATGTTTGAAAGTGGAGGGGAGAAGAGGCTGCGTGGGTTGGAAGCTTGAGAGGAAATGACAGGAGAAAAATAGTTTTGCTTGGCGATAGTAAGTTCATTGTTAATGTGTTGTAGTCTGGCTTTGTAGTTCAAGCCAGCGATGAGGCCAGATTTTCTCCACTTGCACTCAGCTGCACTAACAGTCTTTTGTATGTTTGGTGTGATTGTTGTGCCAGGGTCTGAGGTCAGCAGGATGGGGGTAGCTGAAGGTGACAGAGGCAACTTTATCCAGAGCCAACGAAAGAGCGTGGTTGAACTGAGTGGGAACTATCTGGAGATGTGATTTTGGAGAGAGTGGGGTTAGGGGACGTGAGGCAGTTTGAGAATAGGTTGTGGTCAAGGGTACGGATATCTCTCTGCCATTGACCAGGTCTGGGATGTGGCAAAGAGGCGCAAGAACTAGATAGGTTAACGGTGATTAGGTTGTGATCAGAAAGGGGAAATTGGCGAGTTGTCAAGGTGGGTGAGTTTGCAGAGTTTGGAAAAGATCTGGAGTATTGTGTGTCCCTTTATATGTGTGGGGCCATTTATGTTCTGTGTGAGTCCAAAGAGAGAGGTAATGGAGAGCAGTTTGGCTGGGGAAGGATGTTTGGTATCATCCACTGCAACATTAAAGTCACCAAGGATGAGGGTGGGAAAGAATACGTGGGAGCCAAGAGGCAAAGCACAAATTGAAGTTGATATGTGGCCCTAAGCAAAACAGCCTAGGGAGACCTGTATAAAAATGTTTTTGACCTGTAATTGGTCACTCTGGTTTTTCACTTTGTTGGTAGTAACATACAAGCCAGTGGGGTGGTGGCTATTTTAGGGGTCACTATGTTCGGGTTGAGTAGAGGAGAAACACTACACATTATATTTTTATATATAAGGGTGAGCCTGGTTTTGGGTTGTCTGATGCCTAACAAACATGGAACTCGGCCTAAATTTGATATTATTTACAAGTAACTTTATTAACAACTTTGTGTTGTTAAATTTCAGATATACCAGTCTCATCAGCCCTGAGGAACCTTCTGTTGCGAAACACTTAACACTGTAAGATTGGATGTACAACATATCTTTACATTTTTAATCATATTATAAATCATATTTTTAATGTAAAAATGTGTATTACACTTGATAATCGGTGCTTTTAAAATCCTGAAAATGTATTTTTTTTTGGACAAGGCAGGGTACGGAGAACAAAAATCCAAGTAGGGTTGCCAGATGAACTCAGATAAGCTACTTGGTCCACAGGAGATGCTGTAATTAATGACCATTCTGAAGGCTTTGGTTTCACTCTCATGACATCTGGAGTAACAGACTGATTATTAGATATTTTTTTTGCTAAAGAATCATACTTAATTTAAAATCACATTAGTTACAGAGTTAAAAAAACATATAAGGAAATCAATATGAATATGTGGCTGCACTTATCAAAGACTGAATCAATTTATCTGTGATAAACACACTCTGCTTGTAGGTGGCACGTATTCTGCCCCCCACACCCTACATATGAAAGAAGGGTTGAATATCTTGACATGTCCAGGTAAAAAGCTCTGACATCAGACTCTTACCTAAATTTTTTTAACACAATAAGGTTTGTCTCCCTTATTAGTGGCAGTTTTGTGCTCTTTGTGTGTAAAAATTAAATGAAGAATAAATCCATCCTTTTAATATGTCTAGTGATCAAAGTTATCGGTCATGTTGCAGTACATGTAAACTGTACATTAAAACCTATCAATCCATCCAAGTTTATTTTGCACCTGCTTGGGTGCAAGTGAAAGCAACAACAAGTGGACGGGCGGGGCAAAAACAGGCCAACCCCCCAAAGAGGAAATGGTTTTACCATAGATCAGGGGTGGGCAAACTCCAGCCTTTAGGCCAGATACGGTCTAGCCGGTAGTTCGTTCCGGCCTAACGCCCCCCTGGCCTATCCGGCCTAATGCTGGCCAGCAACCTGCAGCATTGGAGCTGCAGTTTGCCTGCTGGATCTGCCAGGGGGCGTTAGGAACTACCGGAGCTGCCTCCTTGCTGTGACTCACTTATTTACCGCAGCATGCCTTATACTTAGGGAATGCTCCCTGAGGGTAAATCCCTCTCCTCCACAATGCATATGGAGGATAGGGATTTCACTTCAGGGGGTGTTCCCTGGTGGGGGACGGAGCCATTAGGACAGGACATAGAGTCCGGCCTAGTGTGCCTCCCGCTCACCCCTGAAATGGCGTAGTGGCCATAAAAATTTGCCGACGCCTGCCATAGACCATTACCATTTTCATCAGTCTTGAATGTTGCTACTGGTACTCTACACGCGGTAACTGCATGGTTACATATGCAGCCCAAATCCTCCAGGATGGCAGATCCATAGGTACAGTCACAAATAGGTCTGCTATTTCTCCTATCACAGTGTCAAAATTATTGAGATACAATGAGAAAATTTCAGGATGCCAGTAAGCTTAAAAAGGGAAGCAATTTATATTGTTTGGTGTATGTGTTTAAGGACCATCCCAACATATCCATATGTCAGGTTTACTCTTGTCATTCTGCTGTCAGCTTCGCTTCTGCTCAAATCTAAGGGAAGTCCCTGTCATTCACTCCATTTCCAATACTATAACGTGTGTAAGAAATGCAAATAAAAAGATGGACCTTTCTGAGATCTGAGCGTAAGCCAAATGCTACTTGAATCTGGGTTTATTATTTTGCAACTTGTTCATTCTAAATAACAGATGAAAATGAATAAATGCAGTGCAGAGGGTTGGCAGAATTAGACCTGGTGCCTAGATATAACAAACACTGTATTAAAGACAAACTCCATGTAACAAGTACAATCAATGGACATTAAAAGCCAGCTAAGTTTATATAATAGTGAGAACTGCCACAACTCTTCATGGAATAGATTCAGCAAGGTGCTGGAAACATTCCTCTCGGGTTTGGGTAATATTGACATAACATTATGCAGTTGTTGCAGTTTTGTCAGCTACACGATCATAATGCCATATCCCAAAGGTGCTCTATTGGATTGAGATTTGATTACTGGAGGCAATTTCAGTACAGTTAACTCATTGTTATGTTTCAGAAACCAAATTTAGGATTATTTGTGCTTTGTGATATGGCACAATATCCTGCCTGAAGTAGCCATCAGAAGATGGGTGCATTGCAGATTTAAAGGGATGGACATGGTTAGCAACAATACTGACGAAAGCTGTGTACCCCAACCATTACACCACTATAGCCAGAACCGTTGATACAGGGCAGAATAAATCTAATCTTTCATGTTGTGGATGACATATTCTGCCGCATACACACTTGCAATTATAGTAGTTGAAGAGGATCTTTCCTGATCCTTTCCAACAACTAAGCACTCAACGATGCATGAATGATGCTGTACATACAGCACTGTTCTGCTCTATGCACAGGGGTCAGCACTGGGCACCAGTCTATGCACTGGGCACCAGTCTATGCACTGGGCAGCACGGTGGCTCAGGGGTTAGCACTCCAGCCTTTGCAGCGCTAGGTCCTAGGTTTGAATCCCAGCCAGGACACTATCTGCATGGAGTTTGCAGGTTCTCCCCATGTCTGCGTAACCGGGTACTCTGGTTTCCTCCCACATTCCCAAAACAGTTAGGTTAATTGGCTTTCCCCAAAAATTAATGACATATGACTTTGTGCTCTCCCCCTTCCCTTTGCATTACAATCGTTCATTGTTCATCATCCGTGGATCCTCCAGGTTGGTAGTTCGGAGGATGAACAACGCGAGCTGTACACACTTCAGATTCTTGTTCGATATCAGCCCTGAGCCGATTATCAGGCAAGAACCATTGGAAATGTGTACGTAGCTTAAGACCCAGCAATGAAAAGCATTGTCACCTCAATAAAGGAGTTGCGTGTCCAATTTTTATTCTTGCTGGGTTACCAGGTATATTTAACACAAAAAATGCTAAGCCCCATCTACTGATGTACATCCTAAGTTGCATATGTTACTTTCTAGTTGACCACAGTGCTATTATAGTTTAGTCCTCTGCCCAAAAATCAGTAAAAATAGAACTTGTTCTCTTTCTGTGTTATATGTTTGGTGAAACTTACTGGTGGCAATGGTAAACTTAATAAAACTTACTGTTAACTGGGCATTTGTGGTAAACTTCTTATGCCAGGTATCACACTTTTTATTTCAGGAGAAGAATCCCAAACAAGCAATAACTGCCTGACCCAGTAACTATCCATAGCCCTGATCCTTATATCTCCCTTTTACAACCCTCTGGAACACAAAAGTAACTCCTATTTGGTAGTCTACTCTTCTAGTGACAACGTTTTAAGGAAATAGGGTGATTCCTAAGCCAGATTTTTAAGTTTCACCTGATCCAATCACTGAAGAAGGGATGGAGCCCCTAAATTCATCAATAGCAGTGTTCTTCATTCTGGCTATTTTACATACTTATGGGTTCATCCATGTCCAATGTTTCAGCCATTTATTTTGACGTACTGTGGTGTACTCAACAATGTCATACAAGCAAGAAAGTCTATAGATTTTTAAAGTAGGGATATTTGTGGTTTTAAAATATATTCCAACCAACATCCCTTCTTGCCTTCCATGGGGTTACCTCCTAGACTACACACTTCAGCCCATTCCAAATAAATGATTGTCCAAACTGGACACTGCTATCTTGAAATCATCCTTTATTATAGCATCTTTACAACTCTCCTCCAGTCAGTGTTTTTCATGCCCAGGGGAAAAAAGCCAATGCTGACAACTACTGCCTAGCTCAAGACCAGCTCACTTCACTGGAGAACCCAATCTCCTTGAATCTTCTACTGTTTTGGACAGTACTCTTCAGGGTAAAGTCCAAGTACTGAAACACTGTAATTTCTAAAAAGAACTATTGTATTTAATAATTAAACTCAGTTGTTACTGATGGCAGGAAAATTCAAATTATTATGGATTACAAGGATCTATAAATGTAGAATATGTGGTTGGGACAGAGCCAGTTATTGGTAATACAAAAAACAGTAATGCACCAAGATGGGATTTTCCAGTTTTTCAATTAAAAAAAACTTATTTAAATACAAACCAATTTAATTTGTTTAATGGATTTAGCACTAATAGAAATAACCACAATCACTGATATAAAAGTAGAGTAGTACAGCACTTCCGAAGGACTTTTATTTCCCTCATTGATATCCTCCTATTTCACTACTTGGTTAGAAGAGCTGTGTGAAGGGTCAGCAGTTGGAAGTCACAAGAGATCTCATTTGTGGCCACAGCTGTTCGTATCTGCTAAAGAAATGAGGCATATCGAGGCATGCGGGTGTTCAAAGGTCAATCTGTGGAGGCATACTCTGCGTGTTATAATAATGAACAGCATAAATTCCCTTTACACCTGCCTGGTGCTGTCCTGACTAAATTAAACTACATTTCGATCTTAAAGTTAAAAGTTAAAGCCTTCCAAAAAGAATTTTAGTGCTATTATATCCATTTTTTAGGTGATTTCATAGTATTCACATCACACAATATTTAATAATGTCTGTGCACACTGGTGAG
>NC_092867.1:40492261-40494709 GCF_032062135.1 Pyxicephalus adspersus | reverse complement strand
GTTAAATAACCAGTCTTAATATGTTGTTAAACACGAATGAACTGAGACAGCAGAGCACCAATGGGGCCAATTATACACAAGCTATTGACACTTAGCACTGTTGGCAGTATGAGGAGTGAGCAGTTAATCAGGCGTGTGTATGGATATGAGGCATCCTTCGAGTCATTGGGCTAGTACTAAAGGCTGTCCCAGTTGGCTTGTGCTTCTATTAAAAATAATGTTCAAGCAATTAAGTATTTTTTTTCAACTTGTTTTCTTTTCTACAAACTGATTTTGTGTCTGTGTTATACTCCCTTAACCTCACACATAATCCATTCTTTGATCACAAGGGATTTACCATGCCCGTCTCGCTAACACTCCAAGAAGAAATTTGTTCTACCACTGTGGTCAACCATTTGTTGTATTAGTACTGTTACTTGTCACCTGCTAGTCAGTAGTTCTGTACTGATATTAATAAAGCGCACAACGATTCCCCTAGCTGAGTACCCTATGCATGTTTTATTAAGCCTAACCTGTACTTTGCTGGATAGTAAATGGAGTTTATAGGCTTGTAAATAGCAATCCCTGAGATTACCTGTAGGTTTGGCTGTATTTGGCTCCTGGTCCTTTAAAAAAAAAAACTCCTAAATGTTAAGTTTCTTTCACACTGTATACAAAACTAAGAAAAGGTTTTGGCTTCAGATTTACTTCAAAACTGAATTTTAGCTGAACAAAAATTCCTTGGCAGACAAGGCACCTTCTATATATATTTCCATTGTGTATTTAGCCATCTGTCTGGTGTTCATTTTCAGTTTTCACACTTCACTAAGGTAAAACTGCAAGTCATTGTTAGGCTTTGTTCTCCAACTGGCCTCCATTACCTAATATAAAATATTATATTGTGATTATCAACTCAGAGCTAAAAAAAAGTGCCCATTTACATTTTATCTTACAATATTAGAGCCGGACCATACATGAGAATATACAGTATTTTAATTTTAAAAAAATACAATTGGTTCTTGTAAGTATAAATATTATTTTAATGACCTTAAGATGATGATCGTGATATCCTATTTTTATCTCTATTTTTCATGAAGTTTTTCCCGATTTTGTGCTTGCCAGAGATAACTCTTGGTGGTTTGCTTTACTGATAATTGCTATTTATGCTTAAAGTTTGCTTTATAGTGAACTTTAGGATATGTTCCTTTAGAGAACATTTAAAGTGAACCCCACACTGCCAGTTTAGTGGATAAATGGTGCCATGGTAAGGTGTGCCCTAAACCTCTAAATTGTGAGAGGCTCAACAATTAGTCCTTGATCACTTTTACTGTAGCACGTACCTCCATAGGGGGTGAAAATTTATAGTATATCTGGGTTCCTCCAATTAGTGTGACATAGGAAATTCACAAATGCTCATGCAAATTAGAAGGAGTTTTTTGGAACTTGACACATATGGTTACGGTAGAATAGCAGCAGTTTATGTTTAGAAGCATTCCATACTGTAAACACTGACATATAGCAGCTGAACTTATAAATCTATAGTAAAGCATGAGAGAAGTGTTCCTCCTCTGAAGTGGGTTCCTGTGTAAACGAAAGTCCTATATTCCACACCAATAGGTCCTGTGGGATAAAATGGGATTTTAAGTACCTCTTTTTGGGGACCCATTCTTTAGCTTCTCCCTGCTGAAGCCAAGTCTTTACCCACTGAGAATCCAACTCATCCCCTCAGTGGCCCTGACTTTCAACCATCTGGCCTAGCCAGGCCCCAGGGTCATCGGGGATCTTCTGCCCTGACTGGCTTAGCTTCTTCAGTAGTCCAATCAGAGGGCCCCTTAGCTCAGTTCTCCACACATTTAACCTTCTTAAAAAGGCAACAACATTGTCAGGAAGTGATGCACCAAAACAGTGACTAGCAGCCACATTGCAAACGTTGGGTTCCATCCATGCAACAGAAGGTAGAACCATCACTCTGTAAGTACAACTAGTTGTAGAACTGTCCAAAATGCAATGGAATTAACCTTGTAAACCTTAAAGATCCTCAGTATTCCAAAGGGTGCTACAATTATGTTCCCTCTTTCAGATGATATGTGATTTAAAGGAACATGTCCACAATACTTGTAGTGCATGAAGCCATTGGCTTAAAACTGATGTGTAGATACTAGAAAATGTTTTCTGAAACAGAATTACGCTTTTTTGATCAGGGAAAATTAAAGGCCTGGATGAAAAGTCTAGATGAACTATCTATATATAACTATTTAGGTCCCTTCATGATTTCATAACTGTCGTGGACTCTTATATCGATCCATATTAATGTCAACCTAACCAGACAGTTAAGAGCTATGCCAGGTGTTTCCTGAAATCAAAGGAACCTCAACCTTTTAACTGGAACATAGTTCAGGAAAACAATACCGTGTTTCCCCGATTTTAAGACATCCCCAATAAATAAGCCACCCCCCATTTTTGAAAAAA